>NC_086452.1:184513993-184813993 GCF_028390025.1 Pseudophryne corroboree | reverse complement strand
CGAGGCTGGTTTGCCTTAGGAGGGGGGACCCCACGCAATTTTCCCCCCGAAAATTTAGAACATTTCCCCCCCCTTCCCACTGAAAAACATGCACGGATCTCATGGATCCGTGCATGCCTATACAAACACGGGATAAAAAAGCAGGTCTGTTTTTTTTTAGCACTTTTTCACGATTTGTATTTTATCACGGCAGTGTTTGGCTATTGTCGGCAGTGTTTGTGTTTTGCACTTTTTAGTAAATTCCCGATTTCTAGCAAATTGCAGGCGTATTTGACCGATGGTGTATTGATTCGTGATTTTTTCCTAGGACTTCCAAAATATTACGAATGCCCTCATCACTGCCGTGATTATTGCTTAGTAAATTACCGAGATGACACTTTGATGAAAAAACGGCATCTCGGTCAAAATCGGGACCTTAGTAAATATACCCCATTGGGCCTAATTCTGAGTTGATCGCAGCAGCAAATTTGTTAGCAGTTGGGCAAAACCATGTGCACTGCAGGGGGGACAGATATAACATGTGCAGAGAGTTAGATTTGGGTGTGGTGTGTTCAAACTGAAATCTAAATTGCAGTGTAAAAATAAAGCAGTCAGTATTTATGTACAGAAATGAAATAACCCACCCAAGTCTAACTCTCTCTGCAAATGTTATATCTGCTCCCCCCCCCCCTGCAGTGCACATGGTTTTGCCCAATTGCTAACAAACTTGCTGCTGCGATCAACTCAGAATTACCCCCATTGTCTGCATTTTACTCCAATGAGTTAAGTGAACCCATTAGAAACTGTTTCCAAGCTGGGAGACTCACTGCCAGAAAGAAATTTTGATACATTGTATATGTTTTTATGAATGTGTCTGTTGTGAAGCTCTGAAAAGCGTCCGGTAGCTGAGATTCATTGATTTATATGTGTTTCAATTAATTACTTGTTTCCAATTCCTGTGCACTGTAATACCAGTTTTCTTTTTCCATTTTAAAGCAAACATTGTAACTTCCGATCATGATTGAGGATGTTTGATGATGAAGGTGTTGATGGTGGAGATTGCAGGCACTTGGCTCTAACAGAGAGAAGGGAACTAGGTGACGCTGGACTGATTGTTACGTCTTCAGCCAAAGTTTCTGAATTTGGCTAAAACTTTTGAATGCGCTGCAAGTGATGTAACAGGGAGGAGGTTCCTAGATGCTTAAGGTCCCTATTTCTACTTACTCTTGCTTTACAAGTGGTACAGATGGTTTGACAATTGTTGTCCAGATTTGGGTAGAAATAATTCTGCACGTAAGAGGTGGCTTTTTTGTCTTTTTCCCCAATATCTGTATGATTATACAATGTGGCCTGCCCGGCAGTGTCATAGAAAAATAATAGTATAGTACACCAGGGCATAGCACACACAAAAATAATAATTATATATATATATATATATATATATATATATATATGTGTGTGTGTGTATGTGTGTGTGTATGTGTGTGTGTGTGTGTGTGTGTGTGTGTGTGTGTGTGTGTGTGTGTGTGTGTGTGTGTGTATATATATATATATTGAAAACAGTTTATAAAAAACTGAAACGTTGATGTAAACATGGTTTGTGTTGTCTATCCATGAACATCGTGCCCTGAGTGCCGCATCCTGGGTGAAGCTAATAATTCTTTGTTATGCTGGCACCGGGTCAAGCTGCTACAATTATGTGAGTGCCGGTCCTTTGGAAATTGTATAAACATATATTTTTTTTATTATATTTTTAGCTTTTATTTTGTTTACACTGGGGCAAAGCACCCCTAGATTGACAGAGCACCCCTGGATGGACACAGCAGCCCCTTGATGGACAACACAGCACCTCTTTATGTACAACAAAGTATCACTGTGGACACCTACAATGTCACAATAAGTGTATGATTATACACTGTGGTCTGAACTGCAGTGTCACAGAAAAAATAATAGTAGAGTACACTGGGGTCTAGCGCGAAAATAAATATATATATATATATATATATATATATATATATATATATATAAAATTTGAATTATATGTATTTTTTTTACACCGTTGCAGAGCACTCCTAGGTTGACAGAGCACCCCTGGATGGACACAGCAGCCCCTGTATGGACAGAAACAGCATGGACAGAGCACCTTTGGTCAGATGCAGCAGTCCCAGCCCCTTGCTGGACAACACAGCAGCACACTTCATTGGACACTGTAGCCCCAGCCCCTTGATGGACGACACAGCAGCACCCCTTGTCAGTCACAGCAGCCACAGCCCCTTGATGGACAACACAGCAGCACACCTGGTTGGACACAGCAGCACCAGCATCTTGATGGACAGCAGGGCAGCATCCCTGGATGGACAACACAGCACCCCTAGACACAGCACGGACATATCCGTTCACCAGAGTGAAGATGACACGATCACCAGATGGGACCTTTATAGAATCCAAAACCCACGAGAATCCGACATCGGGAAGATGGCGTTTTGCCTCATTTTGGGAACCGATTCAGACAAGAAAACCTGAGCCGGACTCGGATCCCTGCTCGGAACGCTATGTCCTTGTACACTTCTCCCTTTTATGAAAGACTACTATATATCCTGTAACAACAGCAGCCTGATAGAAATGATAACTTAAGATTGTTATTTTAAAATGTCTGCAGGAAGAATTAATTACTCAGATTTCAAGTTACCCCTCAGGTTCTATGTTGTACAATTCATGGTTAAATCGTTCATTCATGAATCTCTTTGTCATCCATCGAGACACAGCCGGAGGCATCAGGTTATCGATCATATTGCTGAAACGGCGCAGCAATAGCAAATCATATGGCAATCCTCCTTTGCCCAGACGTTGTAAAATCCATACTCCTTTCTTGTTGCTAAGGTATACCTGCAAGATATGTTACATAGGAGAGGTAAGATACAGGGACAAGCAGTAAGTGAGCACTATAAGGTCCTGATTCTGAGTCAGATCTGTGTGTACTGTTGCATATGGCCAGTTTCTGCATATAGCGCATGCACAGATGTGAACGGAGGCATTTTGTGTATGTCTGTGCCTGTCCTATTCAGAGGGTGACAGAACTTGGCCAAAACTATCTCTGTGACATTAGGTGTTTCGGGGTGGCAACAGGGCAGTGGCAGACCCAGCACACGGATCCATCCTGTTTTGTGGGAGTGTCATAGGTGTATATGTAATGTGCTGCGCGATTCTGAATGGTGTATACAGAGCCTGTGTCTGATGGATCTCTTGCACCTAGCATTGGGCTGGTGTAAGTGCCTATAGTAATCATAAGGATGGTTGCTGTGGCTGGCAGAAAATCTATGGGCTGCACAGCTTTCCGCTTAGCCCTATGGATTCCTGCATAAGCATGAAGTAGATTAATCAGGATTCCGCAGCAGTTGACAACTACAGACGGTTTGTATGCGACTTAGAATCCGTCAATAAGTGAGGACCACTATGACCATTTGTCTGGAGAAGGTCATACAGTTTTACCAGAGATAATACTAGATCAACAGAAAAAAGATAGTTTGCAAGTGGAGCATACCGCTATTGATGGTAGGGATTCTATAACAGGTCAGTGGTAAAGGAGAACATATAGCAAGTGGAGCATACCGCTATTGATGGTAGGGATTCTATAACAGGTCAGTGGTAAAGGAGAACATATAGCAAGTGGAGCATACAGATATTGGTAGGGATTCTATAACAGAGGTCTGTGGTAAAGGAGAACATATAGCAAGTGGAGCATACAGATATTGATGGTAGGGATTCTATAACAGAGGTCTGTGGTAAAGGAGTATGTATAACAAGTGGAGCATACAGATATTGATGGTAGGGAATCTATAACAGAGAGGTCAGTGGTAAAGGAGTATGTATAACAAGTGGAGCATACAGATATTGATGGTAGGGGATTTATAACAGAGAGGTCAGTGGTAAAGGAGTATGTATAACAAGTGGAGCATACAGATATTGATGGTAGGGAATCTATAACAGAGAGGTCAGTGGTAAAGGAGTATGTATAACAAGTGGAGCATACAGATATTGATGGTAGGGAATCTATAACAGAGAGGTCAGTGGTAAAGGAGTATGTATAACAAGTGGAGCATACAGATATTGATGGTAGGGAATCTATAACAGAGAGGTCAGTGGTAAAGGAGTATGTATAACAAGTGGAGCATACAGATATTGGTAGGGAATCTATAACAGAGAGGTCTGTGGTAAAGTAGTATGTATAACAAGTGGAGCATACAGATATTGATGGTAGGGAATATATAACAGAGGTCTGTGGTAAAGGAGTATGTATAACAAGTGGAGCATACAGATATTGATGGTAGGGAATATATAACAGAGGTCTGTGGTAAAGGAGTATGTATAACAAGTGGAGCATACAGATATTGATGGTAGGGAATCTATAACAGAGAGGTCAGTGGTAAAGGAGTATGTATAACAAGTGGAGCATACAGATATTGATGGTAGGGAATCTATAACAGAGAGGTCAGTGGTAAAGGAGTATGTATAACAAGTGGAGCATACAGATATTGGTAGGGAATCTATAACAGAGAGGTCTGTGGTAAAGTAGTATGTATAACAAGTGGAGCATACAGATATTGATGGTAGGGAATATATAACAGAGGTCTGTGGTAAAGGAGTATGTATAACAAGTGGAGCATACAGATATTGATGGTAGGGAATATATAACAGAGGTCTGTGGTAAAGGAGTATGTATAACAAGTGGAGCATACAGATATTGATGGTAGGGAATCTATAACAGAGAGGTCTGTGGTAAAGGAGTATGTATAACAAGTGGAGCATACAGATATTGATGGTAGGGAATCTATAACAGAGAGGTCAGTGGTAAAGGAGTATGGCAGTCAGAATACTGACATCGACATCCAGACGCTCAGGATTCCAACATCGAGTTGGTAAGTATACTTACCCCTAATCTCTATCCTCCCTACCCCACCTTTCCTAAAGCCTGACCCTAACCCTCCTACTTCCCTCCCCCTGCAGCCTAAACCTAACCCTCCCCAGAGGCGCCTAACCCCCCTTCCCACAGCCTAAACCTAACCCTCCCTCTCTCATAGCCTAACCCTAACCCTCCCCTGGGATACCTAACCCTACCCCCCATGCCGCTTGACACTAATCCCCCCCCGGCAGCCTATACCTAAACTGCAGCCCCACACCAGCCCACCCCTTCAGTTGCACCCACCAGCAATCTTAAATTAAGCGGAGGTGGACTGGCATGCTACTGTTCACTCAGTCACCACAGTTGATCTGAGCAGCAATACTATAATGACTCTGAGTGCCACTGCTCATAAAAGCAGGCTGCGGGAGTTTGGTACAGGACTCAGGAGAAGTAGGAAACCTTGCTGCTGCAAACCAGTGCCACACCAGCCAGCCCTGTCCCAGTGCCCAATGAGACAGGGCCACTGCCTGTTGTCTGTGCCCTGCTTAATCCTGCTGCTTATCTTTGAGGAAAGGAGTGGAGGCCTGGGTGAGTATTAATTAGTATTATTTATTTTATTCGGGCGATGGGGGGGGCTTGTTGGGTGCAATGGTGGGCCATTGTTATCTGTGTTGTGTTGCTGGAGTGGCGGGCCTGTGCTGGGCCATGAATGTTATTTATTTTATACCTGTGGTGTCTGGGGCCTCAGCTGAGTCCTAACATAAAACCACAGGTATAAAATAATATTCATGGCCCAGCACAGGCCCACAGGAAAAATGAGTTTTATTTTCTACCTGTGGGCCTGTGCTGCATGGCCATGAATAAATAATATTTTAGTTGGCCAACTCAATCCCGGGATCCTGAGAATCCCAGGATTGAGAGGTTTTTCAATCC
Source organism: Pseudophryne corroboree (assembly GCF_028390025.1). Taxonomy (NCBI): domain Eukaryota; kingdom Metazoa; phylum Chordata; class Amphibia; order Anura; family Myobatrachidae; genus Pseudophryne; species Pseudophryne corroboree. The sequence continues at coordinate 184,808,181 of NC_086452.1, read as the reverse complement.
TGTATCCTGGGATTGAAAAAACGGGCAGGGATTGGCCTTCCCTAGAATTTATAACAGAGAGGTCTGTAGTTAAGGAGTATGGCTATATAGCATATTGGAAATATACAGTATATGATACCACTACCTCCATGCAAACACTCACTAATCTCTGCACTGTATGTCTGAGAGAGAGAGAGAGAGAGAGAGAGAGAGAGAGAGAGAGAGAGAGAGAGAGAGAGAGAGAGAGAGAGAGAGAGAGAGAGAGAGAGAGAGAGAGAGAGAGAGAGAGAGCAGGACGAATGGCAGTTGTACTAGTTGATGGAAGTGAAGGGTGTATTTTTATTTGACAATAAAAATGAAAGGTGAATGATGGGGAAACAGCACTATAGGAAAGGCATTGATATACCGTGGCACCAGCGACGTGCGGTGAGGTCTATTGCTGGTGAGGCACTGGCTAGTATCAGAGCCATATTTACTCCATATACCACTATGTATGTATGTATGTATGTATGTATGTATGTATATAAATTTATATATATATAAGTCCTCATCAGCGGCACACAGGACAAGATCACAGAGACATTGGATGGATGTCAACGTTTCAAACCTTTAATGGTTTTCGTCAGGATACATATTAAAACAAACACAAGTGACTTACCTATATACCCGCCACCATACACGTGTGGGTCCCGCTCACCGGCGCCAGATGCAGCTTCCGGGGTCGGGCGCCCGCCTATGACGTCATCGCACCTCCGTGCGCTTGTTGTCATGGCAATACATACACCACTGTGACAAAATACTGAAATAAAGCATAAGCATACACATAAACAAACTGGGAGATAGATCACTTAATCCAAAGGCTCAAATTTATACAGAGCTACTAGATGGGTTCATCATTAGTTAGTGTAAAGGCTGGAATAACTATATCAACCTATATTTTAATCATGAGATAAATATAATATATGCATTTATCCTATTTTTGGCAGATCAAATTGTGTGATCATTCGTGTATGCCGATCATATACTAGAAAACTAGATTAGATCAAAGCTATATTTGCATGATAAATCATTTGTAACGATCTTATACTACAAGTACATCAGTAGTAAGATAGATTCAATTAGTTAAAGCAAGACAACGGGAGCATCTCATTTAGACCCCTTGGTGCTATTACATCTAGTTTGTTAATCCAAAAGGATTCTTTCCTAAGGAGTAATTTGCCACGGTCACCCCCTCTACGTAGAGGAGGGACATGATCAATCATGCGGTATTTCAAACTAGTCAGGCTATGCTTAGCCTCAACAGAATGCCTCGCCACTGGTTGGTCTTTTATACCACCTGCCAATGCCGCCCTAATTGCCGACCGATGAAGAGTCATGCGTTACTTGAATTTCCTTATTGTCTTACCTATGTATGATAGTCCACAAGGACAAATCAATTGATTGATTACATAGGTACTCTCACATGTCAAACGGTATCTAATAGAATATTTTTTACCGGAATGTGGGTGAAAAAACAAGTCACCTGATAGCAAGAAACCACATGTAGTACAGGAACATTTGAAACAGCCATTTTTGGCCTGGGGTAAAAATGTTTTTACAGTAGTTGGAACTAGACTGGGTAAATCTGTTTTAACAAGAATATCCCTAAGGTTATTCCCACGGGAATAACAATGCATAAGAGAATGATCAGGGATCCCCACTTCACGATCACTCTTAACTATAGGCCATACTTTTCTAGAGACCTGATTAGTGATAGATGATCCTACATTAAATTTATTAACCCATGTCAGCTTGTTAGATTTAATTACAGTCTCTTTCTTTTTAAGGAGATCTTCTCTATTTAACAAGAGGATTTTATTTTTTGTATCTACCAAATGTTTACGTTTATATCCTCGTGCTGTAAATTTATCAATAAGTAGATCCATCTGGGTCATAGCTATCTAAGGGTTGGAATTAATTCTATAAATACATATCATTTGGGAGTAGGGCAATCCCATTTTTAATGACCTAGGATGACAACTGCTAATATGTAGCATTGAATTCCGATCAGTGAAGATTGGCTCATGGTACAGTTAAATTTTACTGGGGAATCAGAATTATGATCCTCCACAACCCTCATGAACTCATCTCTAGTGCCACTCCAGAAAATTAACAAATAGTCTATGAAACGAGTATAAAAGAATACTTTAGACTTAATTTCAGCATCCTTAAAGAAGATCTCATCTTCTACAGCGAACATGTATGTATTTGCACCTCCACACTGTTGGACTTCTGTTTAAATATTGTGGGTCTACCATTTCTATGGAGATCTCCACTAGGAGCACCCCACCGTTGTCTTAAAACTTTGATGTGAGTGCAGGAATATACTTGTTATATATATATATATATATATATATATATAGTCCATTTCATCTGCAAGCAGCACAGCAATGAGCAGCACAGGGCCTAATTCAGTAGCAGTTGTAAAACTGCTAAAATCTCAGACGGGTGCTTTTTGGCCAGCTGTGCATGCGCAAAGTCCACAGCGTATTATTGAAACACGTGTCACACATGGAATTAAAGAACCTGCAAACAGAAAAGTAACTAAAATAATAATGAGTTCTGTAGTAAAAAGTAAAGATGGTAATGGTGACGCAAGGGTGGTCATTCCGAGTTGATCGCTAGCTGCATGAGGCAACAAAATGCACTTCTACGCATACGGCGCAATGCGCACGCGCGACGTACGGGCACAATGAACTATATAGTTTCACACAGGGTCTAGCGAAGCTTTTCAGTCGCACTGCTGACCGCAGAGTGATTAACATGAAGTGGGCGTTTCTGGGTGTCAACTGACCGTTTTCAGGGAGTGTTCGGAAAAATGCAGGCGTGCCAGGAAAAACGCAGAGCGTGTTTGTGACATCTAAACAGGAACTGTATAGTCTGAAGTGATCGCAATCGCTGAGTAGGTTTAGAGCTACTCGGAAACTGCACAAAAAAACTTTGTAGCCGCTCTGCGATCCTTTCGTTCTCCCTTCTGCTAAGCTAAAATGCATTCCCAGTGGGCGGCGGCATAGCGTTTGCACGGCTGCTAAAAACTGCTAGCGAGCGATCAACTCAGAATGACCACCAAGGTGCAAGCAGATATAACACTGTATTAACATTGTATTACAGGTTGAGTATCCCTTATCCAAAATGCTTGGGACCAGAGGAATTTTGGATATGGGATTTTTCCGTATTTTGGAATAATTGCATACCATAATGAGATATCATGGTGATGGGACCTAAATCTAAGCACAGAATGCATTTATGTTACATATACACCCTAAACACACAGCCTGAAGGTAATTTTAGCCAATATTTTTTATAACTTTGTGCATTAAACAAAGTGTGTGTACATTCACACAATTAATTTATGTTTCATATACACCTTATACACACAGCCTGAAGGTCATTTAATACAATATTTTTAATAACTTTGAGTATTAAACAAAGTTTGTGTACATTGAGCCATCAAAACACAAAGGTTTCACTATCTCAGTCTCACTCAAAAAAGTCCGTATTTCGGAATATTCCGTATTTCGGAACATTTGGATATGGGATACTCAACCTGTATAAGATTTGGAGTAAAACATAAGAATATGACAAAATAACAGTAATGAGTCACACAGCAGGAAAATTAAACAACTCAACAATCCAGGGAGTAATTACATAAACAAGAGTCCAGACAGCTGACAGCTCTCAGGAAACCTAGAGAAGACTGAAAAGACATGAAGATATGGTCAGCAGATATATGAGAGGCAGGGAAAATAGTCCAAACAGATGTGCAGCAATCACAACTGAGGAGCTAGAGGAATAGAGGTCTATGGGGTCTATGTACAGCCAATCAGCTACTAACTACCATGTCACAGGCTGTGTTTGAAAAATGACAGTTAGGAGCTGGTTGTTGGTACTTTGGGGTTTCCTTGGAGAGAAATAAAGTGACAGAGATAAAGGGGCCCATTTATCAATGAGTGATAAAACTCATTGTGAATGATAAAATGCATTGAGTGATAAATGGTGCTCCAGCTAATCAGCTCCCAACTGTCATTTTCAAACACATGATGGTTAGTAAACATAACAGTTGGGAGCTGATTGTCTGGAGAACCATTTATCATATGAAACAAGTTTTATCATTTCCAACAAGTTCTATCACTTATTGATAAATGAGTCCCATTGTACCAATCAACCAGCTCCTGTCAGTTTTTAACCACAGCCTGTGACATGGCAGTTAGGAGCTGATTGGATTGTACTTTATCTGCAGCCACTTTATCTCTCCCCAAGATTTAATGCTTAGACCTCTTAACCCCTCATGTGCATGTCCATGAATAAAAACATGGCACTCTTTATATATTGTTTTTATTTAATTTTCCACAGGTTTGTAAGTTTGAAATTGCCAGATTGTGCTTTTTTTCAATTTAAAATTAGTTTTTCTCTGTAGCTTTAATTGCCCTGGAATAGGTTACAATAAATACTATGACTCTTATATTAGAAACTACAGTTGTAAATTAAATTGAATTAATAGAACATTCTCCACTTATTATCTAGTAATATATATATATATATATTCAGTGAAATACATATACCTGTGAGGCTCGTGTAGAAAGTTCACTTGAGATATCAACTCCAGTGTTACCCATTCCGACTACTAATATTCGTTTGCCATCAAACCCAACTGGCTTTTTGTATTCTTGACAATGTAGAACTTGTCCTTGAAACTTTTCAATACCTTTACAGAAACAAGTCAATTATCCCCATATTACATCATTAATTAGACAATTAAATTTTGGGACATATAATTAGGGCAATCTCTTTTTAAATGCTCCAACAGGACCCCAAAATATCTGTTGGAAATGACTCTGCCCACAAACTTAAAAAAATATACTTAATGAATTAATACAGTTTAGGTAACTGACATAAAAATTGAATCTGTTATTGTTTTTGCAGATTCTTGTCACACAATTTACAGATTCTTCTCACAAAAACATGAAATAAATCAGGGAGTTTATGTTTTTTACTATTGTACTAAACCCTTTGTACTATATGACACACTGATTATATGCAAGCCTTAAAATTAATTTCTTCTGTAACAAAAATGCAAAAATTTCAAAAGTCGGTTTAAACTGGATTTCCATCATCAAACATAGATCTACACTTCACCTGCACCTCATTTTGTCTCTGGTAGCCATCTTTAATTTCAACCTACTGTATTCTTCTGAATGGATGTGTGCTGATTCACCACTGCAGCTGATACTACTTATTATGTGGCACCCCAGAACATTGTGTATGTACCCTTTTAAAAAGAGACGTACAGTGTCTGAAGCCTGGAAAGTGTCATGCTGGTATAGCAAGGGTTAAGGTTAGACCGGAGTCTGGCCATATGGAGCCTTCTGGAGTTGAAAGGAAGTAATTGTAGTGCTTTACACGCAGACAGGAGCGGAGCAGGAGCGGACAGAATGGAGCAAACGGGGTGTTCATGCTGGCTGGTGGAGAGCAGCACTGCAGAGCTGAGGCAGCGGAGTGCTGCCAGAGTGCAGAGAACTGGAGAGTGGGCATGAGATGTCACAGCCTGGGACTGGACACCGCCAGGCCTATTGAAAGGTGTGGATGCCCATCTTGTAACACTGAGAACTGCTGAGACAGTTCTAGCCAATGGAAATAGCTATCACGGAGGAAAGGAGTGAGTACACAGAGACTGTTGGTGTGGAGAGTTGCAAGCAAGCGCCAGGCCCAATTATCCTTTGGTAACATATCCTTTGGGTTGTCACCAGGCCCTATATTGACAGTTCATAAACCAGCCCTCATTTGAATACAATTGTCAGGACAGAGACACACTTTCTAAGAAACTTGAGACATTAGTCATTTTTAGGAGTACAAAGACCGAGTCATTTACGAAGGAATATCTAGCTATTTGAGAAAAAGAAACTGAGTAAACCTATCCAAGGAACCCTTACTACAGAGTAAGCTGCTTTTGTTAGAGACACTAGAATCTATTTGCTATTTACATCATCTTTGCATAATTGACTTACAGTGACTTTACTAATTTGCTTTACAAATGTAATCACCACTCCATTGCAACACTGTGGCCCTTAAGAATCAAAAGAGAGCTCCAATGTAATTGCCAGTGAAGACTGAAACATCATTATTAGGGAAAGTTAGCAACTGTTATTGAGAATTGTATTTTTCATCACTCTTCTCATCACCATCATTATTGTTGTGTTATCGGAATATGCATATATCTGTGATTAGATTGATTGTCCCTTTTAGTTACTGGTGTCTATTCATGAAGCAGTGAAAAGAGTGAAGTGAGTCTGCTCCGTACAATTGTATAATATGCAAATGATAAATGTTACTTCAATGCTGATTCATTGCCATGGGCAACTTCTCCACTGGCTCACTTCTCCACACTTTTCACTGCTTCATGAATAGATCCCTAAATGTTCCAGTGCATTGTATGCTATGGTCAATTGTGATTTTCAAATCTTCTTCAATATCATCTTGTTCTTGTGATTGCCTAATTTTTGCCAAATAACCAATCATCCTCTTTAAATCCAGAGTTCATTGCAGCTCAATAAAAATACATCCTCTTGGAACTGCTCTCTATACATTCCTGTTGCGTATCAATCTATACTACCTCTCTGAGCATTATACTATGGATAAGGTATGGGGAAGAACACTTTTTTAGGGAAAAGGTTTGTCACATAGCCATGAACATCTGTGATACCTCTTCCAACCACTTAGACATACCTGCCAACCCTGGGGTGATACAAGTATATTGGTGTGGCGGCTGTAGTATATCAAGTGATCGGTGTCAGTTTGCATTATTTATTTGCTATTTCCATGTGGACAGTGGCAGGAAAGTTTTTAAAGGCAAAATAACATGTGTTTAGTTAATAAAATATCACCTAATTTAAGTACATTTTTAGTTATGTTTTTAGTTATACAAATTCATATTTGCATGTAATTATGTTATATAGCAAATGTGACCTTGACATATACAGTTTTAATAACACTATCTAGAAATAGTAAGTGACACAGCATTATATTATTATATTGTGCACTTTGGGCAGTACGGTGTAATGGTTAGCATTACCTTTCTCACAGGGTCATGAGTTTGATTTCCACTATACCCCTAACTGTGTGCAGTTTTTATATTCTCTCCATACCTGCATGGGTTTCCTCCCACACTCCAAAAATATATGGGTAGGTTTACAGGGTCCCCCCCCCCCCCCCCAAAAAAAAAAAAGTTTGTGCATGTACATGGGAAAACTAGAGGCGGCAAGTGGTTCTCATCTGCCGTCAAAATCTACGTTGCTATGTTTCTACCAATACATCGCTGTACTTTTTCCCAAAAAAAATATCCTACATCAGGGGTGTCAAACTCAAATTCATCGGGGGCCGCATCAGCAGTTTGGTCCCCATCAAAGGGCCGGTTGTATCTGTAGGTCTATGTGTCCACTCTTTATTATCATAAATTAATGTCACTGCATTCAATTATTACTGTTTTTTGTAATAATGTAAGTAATAACTAGCTCTGAAAGCAGAAACATAGTCAGAATAATGACAAGTAGATATTCAAATGTACAATTATTGTACAATGTATTGAAAAATGTTTTTTGGTAACAAACATTAATTTTTTTTTAAACATACAAATATTGCCAAACACTTTATTAAACATATGGAAAACACAAGGCCATGTGCCCCCTTTTATAGTGCCCAGCCATCTGCCCCCTTTTATAGTGCCCAGCCATCTGCCCCCTTTTATAGTGCCCAGCCATCTGCCCCCTTTTATAGTGCCCAGCCATCTGCCCCCTTTTATAGTGCCCAGCCATCTGCCCCCTCCATTTACTTTACTTACCTTTTACTTCTTTCTTTCTTTTACTTCTTTCTTCTTGCTCCTCTCCGCGGCGTCCGCGCGCTCCTCTGATCCCTGGAGATGTCGGGCGGACGTCACGTGATGACGTCACGTCCGACACCCAGGGAGCAGTGCGGGGCAGGAAGAAGTCGGGCCAGGTCCCGGAAGGTAAGGCACGGAGTAAATTCATTGAAAAAAAAAAAGGGGAGGCTGCAAGGCTGGCGGCGGCACCGCGGGCCATCAGACGAGGTCTGGCGGGCCGGATTTGGCCCGCGGGCCTTGTGTTTGACACCCCTGTCCTACATAATATAAAGGCGAATGCTGCTCCTCACCTCTAGGGGGCACCCAACAAAGCAATTCAAGTGTTGCTTCAATCGGGAGCACTCAGCCGCCAGCACTGACATTACTGTTATGTTGTTCTGTCATTTTGACGGGTTGGTAACTAGTATTTATTATAAAGAACACCCAAAGTAATTACAATAATACAACACATGGTAAATAAAGTGCAAATAATACATAAAACAACAAGCAAACCAATATGCACATTAATGTTCCAACCAATAATGTAATTAATGAGCAAATTAGGAGAACACCATTAAGAGTGGCCAGAGAGAAAGAGAGAGGATAATCATTATTACTTCAATCAGTAAAAATGTAAAGAGCTTAAAATAGGGGTAACTTCCAACATGTTGTCAGCCCAGCTGCTCTTCTAATATATTCCCATGCGTGTTGTAGTAGAGTGATAAGGAAGCCAAATAGTAAAAAATCTTTCAGCCCCGGATTCGACATCAAGTAAACATTCAATACAGTCCATTTCATTAAAAAAATGCCAAACGTGGTAACATCAAAGGTATGAGAATGGGCTCTTTCTTACTCCACTGGTAAAGAATTGTTTTCATCCAAGCAGTGACTATAAGGGCTTAAAAAGTAATCTAATGCCTTTCAAGTGAGTACAGGGGGTTGACGGGGCATAAAAGTTCCAAAAAGCCCAAGTCATATGGACACACTGCACTTTCTTTACACCACACGTTTTGCTCTTGATGTATACTGTACCTGGTGCATATGATACTGCTGTACAGCTGGATGCATCCTACCAAACGTACGAAAGCAAAGGCATTTTTTTATGTGCGAGTCTTTTCACGCTAATGTTTGAGGCGCAGATTATGAACTACATGAACTACAAGCTCTTCAGGCAGGATGAGGGTATGTGATGAAGGGTGTTTCATGACAATAATGCCTTTAGTTTTAACATAAGGGATATCAGAGAGCTGATATGGGGATAGCAGTTTATTTTGCGATCTCTTAAAGGGCCAGAAGTACTAAGCCTTGAAAAGTGATAAATTTCATGATGGCTTGTACTTTATCACTGTGCAATTTATCACTCTCCAAGGTTTAGTAAATCTCCCCCAAAATGTACTCCTTTTCTGGGTACCAGCACCACATTTTAGATCTATACACTCTAAAAATTACCTGGAAGGGTGTTTAATGGCATGGGTTGCACATGTTGACCGGTACAAACCATAACAGCATCTAAGAGGTCAGTCTTTTTGTCTCCATCGGTCTCGGTAGTAACTAACCACTGCCCAGTAATAGGAAAGTCGGGAGTCTTCTCCACTCTGCAAACTCCTGTCTGTGCACAAACACAAGTATACATACATTAGGGATCTCATGATGCCAACAGGAGGATATTAAGTCGAATTGAGCAAAAATAGGGTGCTAGTAATTTACAAATAAAAAGATTATGAGTGCGCTGTCAGCGGCAGCCGTTATAGGGGGGGTCAGCCCCTAATAAGTCTTGCCTAAAGATATAAATATATATACTTGCGGCGGCTGTTAATCCAATAAGGGACGATAAACCAAAAATATAATTGTCAACAATTTATTAAATATGCAATAAAAACTATATACTAAAATATTTTAAAAGAAATAAATGACAGTTCTCTGTCTAAACTGAATTATCACAGTTCTCTATCTGAACTGAGTTGGTGACAGAGAAATATATGCAAATGACCACTTAGTTCTCTCTCAAATTGATATGCACCACATCTGGTTAGGGCTCATTCCTCAACATAGCCATTGGTTTGTTTTCGAGTGTAATGTTACCCAGTCCTTACAGGTATAGTCACCAAAGGATCTCAATTGCAGCTGTAGATCCAAATGGCAGTAGGGGATGGTTCCGGGTCCCAGAGCTGAAACACTTTTGAAAGTCCAATGGAGGCAAAAGAGTCCAATTGTTACCAGTGGGAGCAGAAGTGGAGATCGTGCTGGTGGTCAGATGATGTAAAGCTCAACGCGTTTTGCTGGACTAATGGCTGCCAGCATTCTCAGGAGCATATCTCACAGGCCATCTATATCTGTCTATATACCTTCTTAATTAGGTTTAGATCACAGTCACCTGTTGTTATCAAAATATATTTAAAAAAACGTCCCAAAGAACTGATAAAAATGTATTATGGAAGGCATTCCCATTGTGTCACATAACTAATAATCATTATATATCTTAAAAACTAGTATTTAATACCTTTATTCGGTGCATAGATTATTGAACCATTTATAATACTTCCTGGTCACGTGACCGTGCTCCGATCACGTGACTTGGAGTAAACCTATCATAGTATCTCCTCTATCGTATCACTCTTATGTTCCGATCACGTGACCACCTTTGATCACGTGACCGCGAGTGCATCACTCTCACAGCTCATCTGTATTTCATCCATTGATACGATCACGTGAGCGTCTCCGGTCACGTGATCGGCGTTCGGCCTATCCCCTAGCGCCCTTTATGTCTCTCAATGGCACTGCATTCCACTGAAATATGACAGGCTAGATAATAAAAATATCTTTTAGTGAAGCCACCCAGAAACAGCTAATTTGTATCATGCATTGTTTAACATACCATATTTAGCACAGGGAACAAAACTTTACATTTCATCCATAATTACATGTAGTAGTATATTGACATTAATAACGTGTTTTCCTACAAATAGGGTGCTAGTAATTAACACATAGTAAACATGTGGAGGTGCAGCATTCTTTAGTTTACACAAATGCAGATTCTTTATGCTTTTCTTCTGTATAGTCACTTTGTACCACGTGGTTGTTCTTTCTCACCAGTAACAGGAATACTCATGTTAGCCATAGTAAAAACATTTCAAGTTGCTCCTTTCCAACATATTTTGATGTGTTTTTTTTTCTTTTGACACTCTTTTGCAACATACAGTTAGACACTGGAAATGCAATTCCAGCTGAAGGGTGCAAATTGCTGTTGTCACTTGGTTTAAATGGTGGCAAAATTACCCCTTCTCGCACCCTTCACCTAGCTTGCCGAATGCCTGAGCCGCACAAAAATGCTTGCAACCCTATGGGGCAGATCTGGTAGTTTGTTGGAGGACAACAGCATTTTAAAGGCATTATAATTAGTGACTCTGTGTTATACAATACCTCTCTATATGGTTTGGGATTTATGTAAAATGTGACTATATCTTGTGAAATGTAATATACCTTACCTTGAATTTGATATATTGCTGCAGTTTAAAATTCTCAGCGTACAACTTGATGTATTCTAAAACTTTGCTGTTGGGTAGGAAGTTGGGAAAATCATCTGGCATTGGAAAGTCACTGAAGCACATAGTTTCTTTGGAAGAATTGGTGACTAAAGACCAGTAAATGCTGGCTCTTCCATCCTCAACTTTATCCTAAAACAGGATATTTTTAATATGTCAGTTTGATACATAATAATAGTTTTTTCTCTTAAATGATTTAAATTAAGATTTGTTTATGTCATTAATAAATCCAAGAAAACACTGTATAAAAGAAGTGCATTTACTGTGAACCTCCAGAGGCCTCCAAGATCATCACTTCTTTCAAAGCAGGTGGGCCCTAATCCTACTTCCAAACATGCTTTCATAGACCCCAACCCGGCAAATCCAGCTCCAATGATTGCAACAGTCTTAACCATTGTGTGATCTAAAGATTAATAGAAAAAAATACTGTAAGTTTTAAAGTTTTATGCCTAATGTTCACAGCATTCACCTGGTAGCAAAGCACCAGGTATAGGGGGTCATTCCGAGTTGATCGCTAGCTGCATTTGTACGCAGCGCAGCGATTAGGTAAAAAAACGGTAGTTCTGCTCATGTATATGCAGCGCAATGCGCACACGCGACGTACGGGCACAACGAATGATGTAGTTTTGCACAGGGTCTAGCGATGCATTTCAGTCACACTGGTTGCTGCAGAGTGATTGACATGAAGTGGGCATTTCTGGGTGGCAACTGACCATTTTCAGGGAGTGTTCAGAAGAACGCAGGCGTGCCAGAAAAAATGCAGGCATGGCTGAGCGAACGCTGGGCGGGTGTGTGACGTTAAATCCGGAACTGAACAGTCTGAAGTGATCACAAGCACTGAGTAGGTCTTGAGCTACTCTGAAACTACACAAACATTTTTTGCATGCGCTCTGCGATACATTCGTTCGCACTTCTGCTAAACTAAAATACACTCCCAGTGGGAGGCGGCATAGCGTTTGCATGGCTGCTAAAAACTGCTAGCGAGCGATCAACTCGGAATGACCCCCATAGTTCATAACAAGGTCAGAAAAAGTGTGCATAGAGCAGAGACAGTACCTACAAACATAACTGTTCTGTAAACTGTAATGTCCAAAATAATAAAACACACAAAGTATTCTTTAGTTTTACCAGAGGCTGAAATAACAAGAGCAGCCAAGTATAGAGAGCCGAGAATGTATCCAAAGCAGGACATACAATATTATTTATTGAAATAAGAAACTAAAAGGGAATCTGCACAAGAGTTAGGGGTATATTTACTTACGGTCAAATCTGATTGATTTTCATTTATTTGAAATCACTGTTCTACTTCCAGGGCTAAAACACACATTTACTAAAATGTTAGAATGAATATAAAAACTCATCTGTTAGTAAATGTGTGATTCATCCCCTGTAACCCAATATCGATTGAGAACCATTTTTATTGATTTTGAATATGGAGAGTACTGCTGAAAAATAAACCTCACACTGCGTGTCCTGAGAATTTATAGGTAAGAATTAAATCTATTAATTCACATTAAATTAGAGTTGCTTGAAAATTTAAGTCTCATTCTAAATTCTATAAAATTTCGCCAGTTCTTTAATCATGAAAATTTACAATCACCAATGACCCTGATTCTAATTTGTAGTGAATCATAAAGACTATATGGATAGTTTGAACACTTATATTTACAATATTTCCAAATGTTTTATTTTGTAAGCATTGTACATTTATCAGGTCTCCTGCTATGTACCATGTTGATCAGAATCCAAAGTGTTCCTATTTTGCACATTTTGTGGAGACCTATATTATGTAGCAGAAGTACTCCTTAGAACTGGGGTCCCCCAATGGCTGAATATTAAGGGTATAGTGTCATCATACACATTAAAAGTACTGTACTGTAGGTTGCGGATATTAAAGATGCATATATGTGAAAACCTTCATGGATTATTTATTTGAAATGTATCCAAATATAAAAAAAGAACATCCCTTTGACATCTATACTATACTCATCGCATACCAGTGACTGTGTGTTAGTACATAGAGCATCCCAGTGCCCACCATACAGTACAGAGCATCTCAGTAAAATTGCGAGTATGCTATTTTTTTTTATTTGCGCCTTGCACAGGGCTATAGCGATCTATCCCTTGGTCTTTCCATCTGGGGTTCCCCTGGAAAGGTGGCTTGGTACATGTGTCCCCTTTGCCTTTCCCCCTTATTATCTTCAAGTAAGGCAGAGAATGTAATAAAAAATGTTACTAGTCCAACTCACTTTTTAGAAAAATCTACTCTACAAAGAAAAATATCTGAGCGTCTGAGAATCACAGGGACCCTAATTCTTAAAAAGGGGGAGAAGTGTTGCACCCTGAGTGTATTTCATTGGTCTCAAATCAAGTTTCTTTTCACATTCTTGAGCATCTTCTACTGGACTATTACCCATAAGACTACACAATCCAAGCAGTTGCATAATGGAAAGATTTCTGGACTCTTGTGTCGCTTAAAAACTTTTTTGCTAAATGGAAAGGTTATGGACTACAAGAAAGCTCATGAGAACCTGAATAAAATGTACATGTACCCAAACTTACTGTATTAAAGCATTATTGAAATATCCTACAAAGCCTATGGTGCACAGGGGAGCATGTTATCTGGAAGTTTGGTCTATGCCACTCATTCCGCACTAGTACAACTTAGGGCCTAATTCATTCCTGATCGCAAAAGCAAAAAAAAGATTTGGTGGGTTATTTTGTTTCTGTGCAGGGTAAATACTGTCTGCTTTATTTTTACACTGCAATTTAGATTTCAGTTTGAACACACCCCATCCAAATCTAACTCTCTCTGCACATGTTATATCTGCACATGGGCCCTCATTCCAAGTTGATCGCTCGCTAGCTGCTTTTAGCAGCAGTGCATAAGCTAAGCCTCCCTCTGGGAGTGTATCTTAGCTTAGCAGAAGTGTGAACGAAAGGTTAGCAGAACAGTGCTGAATTTTTTTCAAGCAGTTTCAGAGTAGCTGCAGACCTACTCCTCCCTTGCGCTCACTTCAGTCTGTTTAGTTCCTGCTTTGATGTCACAAACACACCCTGCGATCGGCCAGCCACTCCCCCGTTTCCCCAGGCACGCCTGTATTTTTACCTGACACGCCTGCGTTTATTAGCACACTCCCGGAAAATGGTCAATTACCATCCAGAAACACCCACTTCCTGTCAATCACTCTCCGATCAGCAGAGCGACAGAAAAGCGTTGCTCGACCTTGTGTAAAACTGCATAGTTTTTTGTGAAAGTACTTCGCGCGCGCGCACTGCGGTCCGTACCCATGCGCAGAAATGCCGATTTTTAGCCTGATTGCTACGCTGCGAACAACGGCAGCTAGCGATCAACTCGGAATGACCCCCATGGTTTTGCCCATTAGAGAACAAGTTTGCTGTTGCAATCAGGTCTGAATTAGGGCCTTAGTTTGCTAGATTAGCAAAGTGATTTGATTTCCTGCAGGCTGAAAGTAAGAAAGACTTACTTGCATCACTGTCCAGCATTTGTAAGAGTTATTTTTTGCATGCATAAAGATGCTAACAGTCTCTTTTATCCTTGTTCTCCACCTCTATGGGGTATATAGGAAGTCTGGACTTTGTTCTCAGTACCAGGTGGTTGATTGGTCTGTGTCTCTTCTATCTTGCTGACCATCATAACCTGCTCCTGTGATTTCTTATGTACTTTATTGGGTGTACATTCTCCATTTTCATTTTCTACATTTTCCAGCTGTTCTGACTATTGTTTGACTGCACAAGTATTAGACTCTTGGCACCATTTAAAGATTAAAAATTTGCCTGCAGGTGTACAGTCAGTGGTGTACCTACCAAGGGTGCAGGGGGTGCAGCTTCTATGGGGCCCAACCTGCTTCCAGGGCCCGCTGCTCCCCCTGGACCCAGACATCTACTGCCTCCAAGGCCCGCTGCTCCCCTCCTTCAGCCCGATCCATGGTGAGAACAGCTATGCAGAGGATCTAGAGGTGGTGTATGGGGGCCCTTTCTGGCCAGCTCCAAGTCCCGGCTGTCGGTGCTGCAATTCGCGGACATTTACGGGGTAGGTACTAATTCTGTGAAGTGACCACCCCTTTCAGAGACCTCTGCTGTACTCAGGACAGACGGGTAACGTATTTCCTGCTTGTTTACCCCCCCCCCTCTCTCTCCGTGATACTCTCTCCCCTGCTGTTCTCCCTCTCTTTCCCTATCACACTATCACTCTCTCTCTCTCTGAGACTGTCTCTCCCTCCCTGATACTGTCTGTCTATCTCTAACTGACACGGTTGCTCTTTCCCTCTCTCTCTCTCTCTCCCTGACACTTTCTCTATCTGACACTGTCTCTCCCTACACTGTCTCTCTCCCCGTCTCTTTCCCTGACACTATCGTTCTCTCCCTCTCTGACACTGTCTTTCTCTCTCCTGACACCCTCTCTCTCCCTCCCTGACACCCTCTCTCTCTCTCTCATTCTCTCCCTCTCTTTCTCTCACTGACACCCTCACTCTCTATTGCTCCTCTCTTTCTCTCTCTTTCCCTCCCTCCCTGACACTCTCAATCGCTCCCCACTTTTTCTCTCTTCCTCCTCCCCATTCTCTCTCTCCTCGTTCTTGTCTCTCTCTTTCTCATTCCCTCTTTTTCATGAAACTCTCTCTCTCTCCCTGACCTCCCTCTCTCCTGCCCTTTCTTGCTCCTCTCTCTTTCTCTCTCCCCCTATACCCCCTGTGTTTGTCTCTGTCTCTTTCTCACTCCTCTCAATCACTCACTCTCTCTTTCTTTCCAGCTCCCACAAGGGGCATAGTAGTTTTAATTATTAAACTGACGATTTATTTTGCCAAAACCACTCCGAAATTGTCATTTTTTTAAATGAGTGAATTAGGTGAAGAATATGAATTTAACCCTATCCCAAATGATTTTAGTTAAAAAAAGGAAAAAATATATATTTTTATTTTTTTTCAAATTTTTTTTATTGACAGATGGTTACAGAATATAGTAACAGATAACAGGTCACAAATGTATTCAGTGCAAAACATCTTGACAATACATATAAATTATGGTGTTCCGCCATATTTTAACATCCTTAGATATGTAGTTAGAGCAATCAATTATGTAAAGATGAGCGTGATATTACAAAGTCATATCAGATTCTATGGAAATTGTGTGAAGATATGTATACAGATGAAGATCAGAGTCAGAAAGGAGCAGTAGAGTTAAGCGTCTCTAGTAGGTACCATCTGGTGTCTTGAAAACATTGTCGCAAAGCGGCCCTTACCAGTGGAGATAGGGTTATAACATACGGTAGCCAAGTTTGGAAGTATTTTTCTGTTAGTTTGTCTTTCTGTAGTGAGGTGTTGGTCCAATCCAAGTGGAAGAGATGGGAGATTCTGGGGTGTAGCAGTGTGATGGGGATTGGGTCTGTGGCGATCCATTGAGAGAGGATTGTTTTCTTTGTTGCAGCGGCCAGTTTGATTAATAGGATGCGATTGCCTTTGGTTAGCGTGTTGTGTGAAGAAGGTGGGTATATGCCCCAGAACGCCCAGGTTTTATTTATGGTAAACTGTATTTTTAGCTCTGCGGATATATATGATTGGAGTGCCTGCCATAGGGCCTGTACTTTAGGGCATGACCAGAGACAATGGACTATGTCCGCTTCTAAGGTGGTGCATTTGTAGCAGCGTGATGTAGGGGCAGCTCCTATAAGAAACCTCAATCTGGGGGTGACGTATGCTCTGTGTAATATTTTCTGGTGCATCTCTGTGTATGTGACTGAGCCCAGTGTCTTATCTAGGTAGCTGTTGGCGTCTAGAATAGTTCTTAGTGTCAGGTCCGGGAAGTCCCTCGTCCATTTCAGTAAGCCCACTGTGCCAGAATCTATATTTAGTAATGGACGAGAGTGTGTGTGTATGAATGCTATTGAGAAATGATCTTTTGGATTAAGTCGAGCCGATCTATCTAAAGCGTTGGAGATATCTTGGGAGGATAGACTGGATAATAATTTTCTTACAAAGCTGCTTGCTTGAAGGAAGGGGAATAGTGGTATGGATAAGTTTGGGAAACGTTCTATGATCTGTGAGTGTGTGAGTAGTGTTAGATTTTGGGAGTCTAAGAAGTGATGTGCATGTTTCAGTCCCCCTTCGTGCCAATTACGGAATATCATGTGGCTTAAAGTCAGGGTTGCCCCAGAGGGGTGTGAAGAGTGACATCTGGTTTGAGAGTTTTAATTGAGAGCGGATCTTTTGCCATGCAGCACAAGTCGCAGAGATGAGCACATTGTCTTTTATATGGGTAGGCATATTATTCGGAGAGGTGTGTAGTAGGGACGTCAGGTTCCAGGTGGGACTGAAGGATTGTTCTAATTGTGCATTGGTGTATTTGTTTTGTCCACCAATCCAGTCTAGGGCAATCCTGTAATTTGCTGCTAATGCGTATGCTCGAAGACACGGTAGATTTAAACCCCCGAGTGATCTTGGTTGTCGCAATTTGAATAGGGAAAAGCGTGGGCGTTTACCCGCCCAGATAAATTTAGTCAGCGCTTTATCTAGTTGTGTGAATGTGCCTTTATTTGGGATCATCGGAAGCATTTGTAACACGTATAAGAGGCGTGGGAAGCTGATCATCTTATACAAGTGACCTCTGCCTGTGTATGTCAGCGGAAGGTGAGCCCATCTGGTGAAGTCTGCGTGAGTTCTGGCGAGGAGTGGGAGAACGTTAAGGGAGTATAATTTGGAAGGGTGATCTGGGATTATGATGCCCAGATATGTGAGACGGTTGTTCTTTGCCCATTGGAATGGAAAGGTGTCACCCCACCCTAATTTAGCTGCAGGAAAGAAGGCTAATGCTTCTGTCTTTGAGTAATTAATTTTGAATCCTGATACTGTTTCAAAGGAATTAAGTATGTTAAGCAAATGTGGTATGGCCTCATGAGGATTGCTAACATAAAGTAATATGTCATCTGCAAATGCTGAAAATTTAAGTTCCTGATTGGCTAGTTTAATACCTCTCCATTTTTTTTCCTTTAAGAAGTGTCTGAGGAGGGGGTCCATTGCTAGGTTAAATAAGAGAGGGGATAAAGGACAGCCTTGTCTGGTCCCGCGTTGCAGTGTAAAACGTTTGGAGTTATGGGCGTTGACTGTTAAGAATGCTTGGGGATTTTGGTATAGTGTTTGAAAAACATGTGTAAAGGCTGGATCAAAGTTCTGGTGTCTAAGCATCCTATTGATATGTGCCCAAGACACCCTGTCGAAGGCCTTGTCTGCGTCACAGCTTAGGATTATATTCCCCATCTCCCGTGAAAATATATTTTTTTAATTTTATTTTCAAACATCGAAACATCAGTCGGGAACATCGCAACCATCAGAACATCAGGAACATCGTGGCTTTCATTTTGAAAGGCCGGGACAGACTGCAGGTACACGGAGGGGGGGGGCTGGGGATGGCTTGGGAGGGTTAATTTACACTCCCCAGCTGCTGCCATTGTCTGCAGCCGCTGGAGGGGGGGATCCTGCCGTGCTGACCGATCAGCAGTGATCGGCAGCATGGAAATCAGTGGGGGAGAGTGCAGGGAGGCAGAGGGAAGTGTCCCTTCCTTGCCGCTGCTAACACTCTCTATCTGACTGGTCGCATCCTGTGCGACCGGGTCAGATAGAGCACTTGCAGGCATGGTCACATCTGATGCGACCATGCCAGGCAAGTGGTTAATAATAAGCCTGCCATGTTTTGCACTTATACTAACCGCACTTTAAATTTTTAAGTTGATTCAGCAAAGAAGCAACAAATTGCAAAAGCTACAACTCTTTAATGTACCTGTACAGTTCTAACTGACCTTTATCACCTTTTTACTCACACTTGTAACAGACCTTTGGAACTGTTTAAGACTATGCCTCTGACTACGTCTAGATACCTGGACAGTATTAGACCATGCTTCTTGTGCATTATTCTGCTTTGCGACTATCAATACCTGATAAAAACCTGGTATCCGGACTCCAGATCGACACCAATTAGGTTGACACCACTTTGGTCCACACCAGTTGGTCGACACACCTTAGGTCGACACTGCAACTAGGTCAACATGGACAAATGGTCGACATGAACAAGGTCGGCAGGTAAAAGGTCGACATGAGGTTTTTAAAAAATTTCATTTTTTGAACCTTTTCATACTTTATGATCCACATGGACTACGATTGGGAACGATAACCTTGCCCGAAGCATGGCGCGCGAAGCAAGCCTTGCGAGGGGACACAGTGACCTAATTGGAGTTCCCGGTCACATTACAAAGAAAACAACACAATTTTTTTTAAAAACTCATGTCAACCATGTTTCCTGTTGACCTTGTCCATGTCGACCTTTTGTCCATATCCACCTATTTGCAGTGTTGACCGAAGGTGTGTCGACCAAAGGTGTGTCAACCAACTGGTGTCGACCTAAGTGGTGTTGACCTAATTGGTGTCGACCCTGAGTCCCAGACCCTAAAACACCTATAGTACCAGTAACATCAATAATCACTTAACTGGCAAATGTTTTTGTGACTGAATAAAGTGAAGAACATATATTTAAACTTATCCAAAATTATTTTATGGGGAAAAAAAATGAATTTTTAAAATATTTATAAAACATAATTTTTGGAACATTTGAACATTGGATCATCACCGTCACAACACCGAAACATAGTAAAACATTGCTACCATTGCGACTTTAAGCTTTTGGGTACATTTGATTGCAAGGTACACACTAGGTGGGCTTTTATGTACATTTTCCGGCAGCTGCTCCTCTGTGCAGCCACCGGGTGAGGGTAATTCTGGGCTGACCAATCAGCAGTGATCAGAAGCACGTAGGCACTGAGGGGAGGTTACCAGGAAGCAGAGGGACCAGGAGATCCCTATGAGAGCAGCAGCTGCATGAAAATTCACTTCCTGCAGCTGTCCACTATGAGTATCTGAATGGTTACACATCGTTTGCAACAAGATCAGATAACACACTGCCTTGTGTGTTAGTAAACGATCCGACCATGCCAGGCAAATGGTTAAATATCCTTGGTTACATACATCTGTTCTGTCTATGATGATTCCTTGCTGCTGCTACTACTTAGTTTTGAGTTACATCCCAGAGATCCAGCCATTGTGGTCCTCCTCTGAACATATTTGGTAACATTGTTACCATATCCACGCACCCAAAACATTATTTTCTTATAAAACCAACGGAGAACGATTTAGGTAATTTACTGCACAATAAAAATGGATAGACTGTAATAATATCACACAATTTTTTAGCTCATTTTTGCTGTGCTGTAATTATCGGTGCCAATTGGATACCGGCAATAATCTAGGTATAGTTTTATGTAGAGATGTGTGCTGAGCCCTGTGTTTTGGCTTTGGTTTTGATGTTGGATTTGTATCTCCTTTGTGTTCTGGATCTGTATTTGGTTTTGCCCCAACCGCCATTGTATGTTTTGGTTTTGGATCTGTATTTCTTTCCAAAAATCATAGAAACAGCTAAAATCACAGAAGTTGGGTCTGTTTTTATTTCTACAGTATTATTAACTTCAATAACATTAATTTCCAGTCATTTACAGTCAAGTTTGACCACTTCACATCTCAAAATATTGTTTTCATCCATTTTAGTCCAAAGGCTCAAGCAAGCCAGCTGGTTTCTAACCCTCAGAGCCGATGCACAAACACTCGGCAGTTTATAGCACATCTATGAAAGATTGTCACACAGCAGTGGCAAAAAAGAAAAGTGGGGCAAGATTGAATTGTCTTTGCCCCCCCATGATGGTTATTTAAAAAGCTATGCACAGTTTAACAAATCAAGCACTTCTGTGATAGGGACTGACACTTTTGTGGCTGAAGTGGTTGCTTTCTTTGGACCCCCACAAAACAATTTTTTGGAATGACTACCTCCGATCACTAATGAGGAGGTTGATGATGAGGGTGCTAATTACATTGTAATTTTGTAAAATACATTTCATAAACTCACCACAAAAACTTAACATGGAGGAGCTGCCTAGCTCTACTATCTTTGGCCTCACAAATGGAGCAGATGCCTTCATGAACATTGTTAGGATTTGGGTAAAAATAATCCCACATCCAAGAAATGGCTTTTTTGGTCTTATGCCCAGGCATCACAATGGCTTTCTTTTTATCATGGGCAAGAACTGCAGCCACTGCTGGTTGACTTACACAAACAACAGCATCAACATCCTCATCTTCAGTTTCAGATAGTAGCAGTACACACATATCCCCAGCATCCTGATCCAAGTCCACACAAGCATCCTCAATTTTTATTATGTCATCTACACCATCTTTACTTGTACTGCTCCGCACATGTGCAGATGGTATAGAAATGGTGGAAGAAGGTGAAGGAGGCTTCTCTATGAGGACAGTGTGAGAAATGTCAGACTCACACATAGCTAACATGGACACCCCTAAATGTTCCTCAGGAATGTGTGATGGTTCTGAACACAGTTTGTTCTACTGCTTTAGTGGTTTTCATTTTTTGACATCTCTTCTAGACTCTGAGTGAAAAGTTCTTGCATCATCATGAGACACAGAAGAAGTTGCCTCACTGACAGTTGCAGTACTACCACTTATAAATAAAGGCCAAGACCTGAGTAGTTGCTTGCCACTTTGTGTGGCAAATGGCATATTGCCAATTTCATGTTTCTCTGCAGCTAACTTTCCATTTGATGTTTTTTTCTTTACCAATGTAAAGTTAAATTGCTTCTTTGAATTTATATGCCCTGCCTTAAGTCCTCTATGCCCTTGGGCATTGGCTTTAGTAGATGACTTTGACTTGTGACAACTGCAGTACTAGTATGTGCTTACTGCTCTCCTCTCAATTGTTCATCCTCCATCTCTATCAACAAACACGAACACATAGGGGTACATCACACACCACAATTTGTACAAAAAAAGTACTACCTACAGTGTCACAATATATCTATGAGTCAGAAATAATAATCTAACACTGCGGTTTACTTTCAGCCTACAGTGTCACAATACATGTATGAGTCAGAAATAATCATCTAACACTGCAGATTACTTTCACCTACAGTGTCACACAATACGTGTATGACTCAGAAATAATAATCTAACACCATGGTTTACTTTCATCTACAGTGTCACACAATACATGTATGACTCAGAAATAATAATCTAACACTGCGGTTTACTTTCACCTACAGTGTCACACAATACGTGTATGATACAGAAATAATAATCTAACACTGTGGTTTACTTTCACCTACAGTGTCACACAATACATGTAAGAGCTAGAATATATATTACACTGCAGTTTACTTCCACCTACAGTGTTGCAATACATGTATGATTATACACTGTGGTCTGACCAGTAGTGTCACAGAAAAATAATAGTATAGTACACTGGACACCACTGGAGGACACAACACCTCTTTATGGATGGAGAGAGTACCCCTGAAGGACATAGCACCCCTTTATGATGGAGAGTATACCCCTGGAGGACAATGCACACCTTTATGGATGGAGAGAGTACCAATAGCACCCCTGGATGGACAACATAGCACCCCTTGACGGAATCCGCACAGGCACGTCCATTCAATACAAACCAGAGTGAAGATAGTGCAATCATCGGGGACCTTTATAGAATACAAAACCCATGAGAATCCGACAGGATGATGTTTTGCCTCATTTTGGGATCCGAGTCAGGTGGGAAACTCAGAGTCAGACTTGGATCCCAGGTCGGATCACAAAATTCATGTGGGTCTGGTTCCTGGAGAACTGGACCCACTCATCTCTAGTTTTATGCCAACTTTAGTGCTAAAAACATTTATACTGTAACTCAGAGACAAGAGTCATTAGAAAATTGCACTCAAGGAACATTAAGAGAAATAGGGCTGTAAATTATTTATGGACAGGGAGTCAGCATAACTTTTACAGAATCAAGTAATTAAAAAAAGGGGGGTCCTAAAATGGCAGGTCTTTTAATTGACTTTTTTTTACTGTTTCCACTCATCTCCAGCTTGACCTGTAATCCCACAAAAGTTAAAGAGAGAAAGATTTATATCTGCACACTATTGGTGAGTTAGTTCACCATGGTACCCCAATAATATTATGCCTTGATTAAATTTTGGTTTCTGGGGGTGCAGAAACCAGGTAATTGTGAGCAAGGAAGTAAGGACCAAAAAGCAGTTGTTCGATTGGGTGCACAAATGTGAGGAAAATTCTTAAAGAGATTTATATCAAATTAAAATTTAGGGGCCCATTTATTATCATTATTTTTACAAAATTAATGTGAAAAAGGGTGTTTTCACACCCTTTACACATTTTTTTAGTATCATTCCAACGTACAGATGGAGCTGCACTCATGTAGTGTGGCTCCATCGCATACGTGCACTCCTACTAGGTGGGGCTAGGTGATCCAGCCACTTAGCCCCGCCGGGAGTGCACAGAGACGCTCCCATACTAGTGAATGGGGTGCATCATGGATGCGTGTGTGCGCACGCTCAAGACACAGTGATAGGCTTGCCCAGGCGGGGGCACCCAGGCACAGACGGAACCACGATTAGCATGGCTCCATCGGTATTAAAGGGCATTTGGAGCAGTTTTCATGAAAAACTGCTCCAAAACCTTTAATTCACTTTTTTTTGTAACCCACATCGCATTCCCCATACTTATAATGGAGAAATTCGATGTGGCCAAATTTACTAAAAATAAAATGTGAAAAAACACTACAGTGTGCCCTGAGATAATCTCGCCAGCTCAGGCTGGCGATATCACAAGGCAGCACTGCAATAGGCAGGTATATGCCCAGCTTTCTCTGCCCCTGGCAAAGAAAGCTGTGCGGGACCCAGCTCCAGTGATCAGCTAAAGAAAAAAAAAAGATAAAAAAAATAAAACCATACTTAGCCAATGTCTGCTGCACCGGGGAGTGCTGCCGGGTGCTGGGTCCCCCATATGCTGTGCTGTGACCCCGGTGCAGTAAAGTGATGCTGCAGCACACTTTACAGCACTGGGGCACACCGCAGCAGACAGGATCCGGTGCCTGGTAGCCAAGCAGGAAACTGGCTCCCTGAAATAGTAAGTATATTATCCTGCTAGATGGGGGTCTGCAGCATGGGGGGTAGGCCCGACAGAGGGTCAACCATGTGTTGGCAGTAGCAGCGATATCAGTGGGGCGGCACATGCGCAGCAGGACATCAGGGTATTTTTTACGAAAAATACCCCGATAATGCTGCAGAGTGCCATCCCTGCATGTGATAATTGATGCATCCCTCCAATAAATGATACATCCTTGCAAGGATGTGGATGGTGATAAATCGGGCCCTTAGTCTTTAATGCTTAAAATACAGATGAGTCCTCCATTATCTAGGCTGTTTCTGCTTTGACACGGAAGTTTAGTCATGCCTAGGTGATAGCTTAGGTTGCTGAGTTTAATCATGGACAGTTGCATTGAGGCACGAGCATGCAATACACATCTCCACCGCTGGGTGGCTATTGCTCCACTAATCCAGTACTTTAGTTTGAATAGTGGCAGATTGAACTACAGTACAAGCTCTGGCAAATGGTCAGTGATGACTGTAATGATAATATACAGTCCTGTACTGCATAGTGTACACACAGATGGTAATCAATGGTCAGATAGAGTAAAAAAATAGTTTATTCAGATGCAAATGAATGTGTTAAAACACTTGTGTATGCAGACGCAACTCATGTGTGAAAGGAATAATGTAGCTCATTGACTTTAAAGTATGTACAGTGCACTAAATACCGTGTTTTGTATATGAGCGCCCTAGTCCCCTAACAGCATAAACAAAAACCAATGGGAAGGAATCGCTGCTTGCATTACTTTTACACATGAACTTGTGTAACTTCCATGCAGTGATGTGGGTGAGCAAGCGGTGAAGGTTCCCTCCTCCCATGCTGAGAGTCCCGGGTTCGATTCCCAAAGTGCCAATCAATTTCCCCTGACATTCACTTTATTTATTTATTTTTCTTTGTAATACATTCAATGGAAGGGTGCACACAGGTTTCACATAAATCAGAGTAAATCTGCAGGAGTGACTCATTCCGCTATAGAAAATACACAGCGGTAATGAGCACCCATAGACATACAGTACCCAGTAAATATAAATTATTGTATTCTGACTAAACTAACTGTTCGAGCAACACAGTACTGTAGATCGTCGGTGTTAGAGAATCTGTGTTGTACTTTATACAACTCGGTAATTTACTAAGAATTTGTATTCTCCATCACTGCTGACAATAGGCAAACACTGCCGGGAAAGCATAGAATTCATAAAAAAAGGAGCTTTCAAATTGACCTGCTTTTTGCTGGCATGTTCAGATAGTCATGCACGGATCAGTGAGATCCGTGCATGTTTCTCTGTGGAAAATGGTCAGAAATAGTTAAAAAAAATAAAACTTTTTTGCATGGGGTCCACCTCCTAAGCATAACCAGCCTCGGGCTCCTTGAGCCAGTCCTTATAGTTTAAATACTGGGGAAAAATTGACTGGGGTCCCCCTGTATTTAGACAACCAGCACTGGGCTCTTGAGCTGGCCCTGGTTCCAAAAATACAGGGGATAAAAGACATAGGGGTCCGCCATATTTTTAAAACCAGCACCGGGCTCCACTAGCTGAGAAGATAACGCCACAGCCGGAGGACACATTTATGTAGGTCCCTGTGGCCGTGGCATTACCCCCCCCCAACTAGTCACCTCTGGGCGGGGTACCCTGGGGAAGTGGGGTGAATCCCGAGGCTGTCCCCCCATCCCTGGGCGGTGGATGGGGGGCTGATAGACTTTTTGTGTGTAAAAAAGAATATTGTCTTTTTTTTAGAACTACAAGTCCCAGAAAGCCTCCCCTGCTTGCTTGTACTTGGGGAACCACAAGTACCAGCATGCGGGTGTCGAAGTAAAAAAAATATTACATAAAGAGAACATACAAACTACACACATTTAAGTCGCTATACTTGCAAATACGCGCAGCGAGCACAGCAAAATATGGTAACACACGCATTTACATGGACATGCCACAGAGATGGATTCGACACTTATTTCATACAGTACATAATTATAATAATATCAAGCGCCAGACATCATGATGATTTAGAATTGTATATGTAATGAAGTGGTGTCATGTATGTGTATTATTTGAATGGAACCAGATAGACCTGTCATGTTTACTATTGAAGCAACCAGCTTAATGTGTAGATTAATTTGATACTTGTTATTAAGTTGTAGTACATTGCAACACGGAATTATGATTACATGTATAAAAGCTAAAATCACTTTGTTAGAACAATGAATGTTACAGTGGACAGGGAACTCAAGCCAGCCTTTTGTCAGTCTTCAAGGCTGAACCTGATCAGCATATACAAAGAGAATAGTGACTCACCATGAACCCCTCCACCAGAAACTAGTTAACACACTTTGCTGGTCACACAGGAAGTTAGTTGCTTTTTGGTCTCAGAGGAAGATGAAGTCTCAGCATGATTTTACAGAGGAAAGAGAGAGAGAGAGAGAGTCATATGGAGGGACAAACTTATATGAGAAAGATATGTTATTGTATCGCTGGCATGTAACTGAAACTGCATATAACTGTATGTAATTGTTTGTTCTAACTGTTTACTGTGTGAGTTGTATTCATGTAACTATAGGTATACTGTACTTTGTAATATGTATTGAATCCATATCCTTTTAACAACAAATATATACATCAATGAGCTTTGGAACTCAGATAATGTGTGGGTGTATTGTTTTCTCTTATGGGATGCAGTGTTGTGCGATGTACAGCGCACATTCATGGGATATGGTAATAAGAGTTGCAGGCATTTACAATATATATTAGAGCGGGCATTTTAAATATTTGTGAGAAATCAATTTGGCATTCTTACGGGGAAATAACGGGCCTGCTGGTACCTGTAGTTCTACAACAAAAGAAATACCCAAATAAAAACAAGACACACACACACCGTGACAGTACAATTTTATGAAAACACACTTACACACTCATACATACTTACCTACATCCCACGCCGCCCAATCACATCCCCTTCTCCATCTAGAATTCAATTGTGTACCTGTAAATCCAAAATTCCAATATACTCACTTATTATCCAGTGATGATCGGTCCTCTCCTTTCCTGAAGTAATCCACGGCCTTGTCTAAAATAAAAAAATGAAAGTCCGATCCACGCCACTAAAGGGGTTCCATGCTTACACATATAGAACATACTGTACAGAGATACTAAGGATGGTGATTTGGCATCCAGGAGCTTAGGGAGGAGCTTTTATCTTTCTCCATTATACTTAGAAAGATTACATTTGCCCCTGTACGTTACAAGCTGTTTGTGCTATTTAGTACTCAAATAGAACATACTGTACAGAGATACTAAGGATGGTGATTTGGCATCCACAAACTTAGGGAGGAGCTTTAATATCTCTTTATTATATTTAGAAAGATTACACTTGCCACTGTACATTACAAGCTGTTCATGCTCTTTAGTACTCAAATAGAACATACTGTACAGAGATACTAAGTACTGTGATTTAGCATCCAGGAACTTAGGGAGATTTTATCTCTCTCCATTATATTTAGAAAGATTACACTTGCCGCTGTATGTTACAAGCTGTTTGTGCTATTTAGTACTCTAATAGAACATACTGTACAGAGATACTAAGGACGGGAATTTGGCATCCAGGAACTTAGGGAGGTACTTTTATCTCTCTCCATTATACTTAGAAAGATTACACTTGCCACTGTACGTTACAAGCTGTTCATGCTATTTAGTACTCAAATAGAACATTCTGTACAGAGATACTAAGGACGGTGATTTGGCATCCAGGAACTTAGGGAGAAGCTTTTATCTCTCTCCATTATACTTAGAAAGATTACACTTGCCGATGTATGTTACAAGCTGTTAATGCTATTTAGTACTCTAATAGAACATACTGTACAGAGATACTAAGGACGGGAATTTGGCATCCAGGAACTTAGGGAGAAGCTTTACTCTCTCTCCTTTATACTTAGAAAGATTACACTTGCTACTGTACGTTACAAGCTGTTCGTGCTATTTAGTACTCTAAAAGAACATACTGTACAGAGATACTAAGGACGTTGATTTGGCATCCAGGAACTTAGGGAGGAGCTTTTATCTCTCTCCATTATACTTAGAAAGATTATGCTTGACGCTGTATGTTAAAATCTGTATGTGCTATTTAGTACTCAAATAGAACATACTGTACAGAGATACTAAGGATGGTGATTTGACATCCAGGAACTTAGGGAGATTTTATCTTTCTCCATTATAGTTAGAAAGATTATACTTGTCGCAGTACGTTACAAGCTGTTTGTGCTATTTAGTACTCTAATAGAACATACTGTACAAAGATACTAAGGACGGTGATTTGGCATCCAGCTGTTCATGCTATTTAGTACTCTAATAGATCATACTGTACAGAGATACTAAGGATGGTGATTTGGCATCCAGGAACATAGGGAGGAGATTTTATCTTTCTCCATTATACTTAGAAAGATTAAACTTGCCACTGTACATTACAAGCTGTTCATGCTATTTAGTACTCAAATACAAAATACCGTACAGAGACGCTAAGCACAGTGATTTGGCATCCAGGAACTTAGGGAGGAGCTTTTATCTCTCCCCATAATACTTAATACTACGGGATTTGGATGCTCACATATCCCTAACATCAATAGACCATACTGTACCTGTAACATGTTCATTTGCATCTGTATCTGCTGTACTATTTGCGTCTGTATTGTATATACCGTTATATACTGTATGACATACTGTAGCATATTGTAGCGTGAAGCGTAATGAGATGCACCAGTAAAGTAGTTCTTACACTGTAGTTCAATATTGTATTTTAATGGAGACCATACGCATGCGCATTGGTGATTTGAAAAAGCGACATCTGGTGGATGATCGCAGGTATTACACTCATAGGTAATGCAAACGCTCTATGCGCCTCCCTACAACTAGTCGCGCCTCCCTATGACTAGGTACACTGTGTATGGCCGATTGCGACTAACGCCTCAGCATGCCAAGATAACGGAGGACCCATCTGTATAAAAGTTGTCCCAATCTTGGGATATACACAGCAATATATAGAGGTTAAAATATTTTAATTGACATACATATACAGAGAAGTGAAAAGGTTGGAATAGTGTGAAAATACAAATGTTAAAAGTGAGTTCCACCACTGTATCTCTAGTATTAATTATTAATGTGGTGTAGCCCTCTCTTGGTTCCTATCCTACCTATCTAATCGCTCTTTCAGTGTCCGTTTCTTTGAATGCACCTCCTCTTCACTATCTCTTTCATTGGGAGTACCGCAGGGCTCAGTCTTAGGTCCTCTGCTTTTCTTTCTGAAATCCAAAAGAACTGATTAGTTTCCCAAGAGATGAGCTATAGAACCTCATCTCTTGGGAAACTAATCAGCTCTTTTTGATTTCAGTATCATCTGTACGCAGATGATACTCAAATCTACCTATCTTCCCTTGATTTGTCTTTATCTGTTTTGGGCCGGGTCACTGAATGCCTCTCTGCCATTTCATCTTGGATGTCATCTCGTCACCTCAAACTTAATATTTCCAAAACAGAGTTAGTTATATTTTCACCAGCTAATATCAGTTACCAAACTGATATTTCTATCACTTTTGAGAACTCTACAATCAACCCTACCCTACAAGCTCGCTGCCTCCACCCAAGCTGTTAGTATATAGTTAGTAGAGATGTGCACTTGAAATTTTTCGGGTTTTGTGTTTTGGTTTTGGGTTTGGTTCCGCGGCCGTGTTTTGGGTTCGACCGCGTTTTGGCAAAACCTCACCGAATTTTTTTTGTCGGATTCGGGTGTGTTTTGGATTCGGGTTTTTTTTTCAAAAAACACTAAAAAAACAGCTTAAATCATAGAATTTGGGGGTCATTTTGATCCCAAAGTATTATTAACCTCAAAAACCATAATTTCCACTAATTTTCAGTCTATTCTGAATACCTCACACCTCACAATATTATTTTTAGTCCTAAAATTTGCACCGAGGTCGCTGGATGACTAAGCTAAGCGACCCTAGTGGCCGACACAAACACCTGGCCCATCTAGGAGTGGCACTGCAGTGTCACGCAGGATGGCCCTTCCAAAAAACACTCCCCAAACAGCACATGATGCAAAGAAAAAAAGAGGCGCAATGAGGTAGCTGTGTGAGTAAGATAAGCGACCCTAGTGGCCGACACAAACACCTGGCCCATCTAGGAGTGGCACTGCAGTGTCACACAGGATGGCCCTTCCAAAAAACACTCCCCAAACAGCACATGACGCAAAGAAAAAAAGAGGCGCAATGAGGAAGCTGTGTGAGTAAGATAAGCGACCCTAGTGGCCGACACAAACACCTGGCCCATCTAGGAGTGGCACTGCAGTGTCACGCAGGATGGCCCTTCCAAAAAACACTCCCCAAACAGCACATGACGCAAAGAAAAAAAGAGGCGCAATGAGGTAGCTGTGTGAGTAAGATAAGCGACCCTAGTGGCCGACACAAACACCTGGCCCATCTAGGAGTGGCACTGCAGTGTCACGCAGGATGGCCCTTCCAAAAAACACTCCCCAAACAGCACATGACGCAAAGAAAAAAAGAGGCGCAATGAGGTAGCTGTGTGAGTAAGATAAGCGACCCTAGTGGCCGACACAAACACCTGGCCCATCTAGGAGTGGCACTGCAGTGTCACGCAGGATGGCCCTTCCAAGAAACACTCCCCAAACAGCACATGACGCAAAGAAAAAAAGAGGCGCAATGAGGTAGCTGTGTGAGTAAGCTAAGCGACCCTAGTGGCCGACACAAACACCTGGCCCATCTAGGAGTGGCACTGCAGTGTCACGCAGGATGGCCCTTCCAAAAAACACTCCCCAAACAGCACATGACGCAAAGAAAAAAAGAGGCGCAATGAGGTAGCTGTGTGAGTAAGATAAGCGACCCTAGTGGCCGACACAAACACCTGGCCCATCTAGGAGTGGCACTGCAGTGTCACGCAGGATGGCCCTTCCAAAAAACACTCCCCAAACAGCACATGACGCAAAGAAAAAAAGAGGCGCAATGAGGTAGCTGTGTGAGTAAGCTAAGCGACCCTAGTGGCCGACACAAACACCTGGCCCATCTAGGAGTGGCACTGCAGTGTCACGCTGGATGGCCCTTCCAAAAAACACTCCCCAAACAGCACATGACGCAAAGAAGAAAAAAAGAGGCGCAATGAGGTAGCTGTGTGAGTAAGCTAAGCGACCCTAGTGGCCGACACAAACACCTGGCCCATCTAGGAGTGGCACTGCAGTGTCACGCAGGATGGCCCTTCCAAAAAACACTCCCCAAACAGCACATGACGCAAATAAAAATGAAAGAAAAAAGATGTGCAAGATGGAATTGTCCTTGGGCCCTCCCACCCACCCTTATGTTGTATAAACAGGACATGCACACTTTAACCAACCCATCATTTCAGTGACAGGGTCTGCCACACGACTGTGACTGAAATGACGGGTTGGTTTGGACCCCCACCGAAAAAGAAGCAATTAATCTCTCCTTGCACAAACTGGCTCTACAGAGGCAAGATGTCCACCTCATCATCATCCTCCGATATATCACCGTGTACATCCCGCTCCTCACAGATTATCAATTCGTCTCCACTGGAATCCACCATCTCAGCTCCCTGTGTACTTTGTGGAGGCAATTGCTGCTGGTCAATGTCTCCACGGAGGAATTGATTATAATTCATTTTAATGAACATCATCTTCTCCACATTTTCTGGAAGTAACCTCGTACGCAGATTGCTGACAAGGTGAGCGGCGGCACTAAACACTCTTTCGGAGTACACACTTGTGGGAGGGCAACTTAGGTAGAATAAAGCCAGTTTGTGCAAGGGCCTCCAAATTGCCTCTTTTTCCTGCCAGTATAAGTACGGACTGTCTGACGTGCCTACTTGGATGCGGTCACTCATATAATCCTCCACCATTCTTTCAATGGGGAGAGAATCATATGCAGTGACAGTAGACGACATGTCCGTAATCATTGTCAGGTCCTTCAGTCCGGACCAGATGTCAGCATCAGCAGTCGCTCCAGACTGCCCTGCATCACCGCCAGCGGGTGGGCTCGGAATTCTGAGCCTTTTCCTCGCACCCCCAGTTGCGGGAGAATGTGATGGAGGAGATGTTGACAGGTCGCGTTCCGCTTGACTTGACAATTTTGTCACCAGCAAGTCTTTGAACCCCAGCAGACTTGTGTCTGCCGGAAAGAGAGATCCAAGGTAGGTTTTAAATCTAGGATCGAGCACGGTGGCCAAAATGTAGTGCTCTGATTTCAACAGATTGACCACCCGTGAATCCTTGTTAAGCGAATTAAGGGCTCCATCCACAAGTCCCACATGCCTAGCGGAATTGCTCCCTTTTAGCTTCTCCTTCAATGCCTCCAGCTTCTTCTGCAAAAGCCTGATGAGGGGAATGACCTGACTCAGGCTGGCAGTGTCTGAACTGACTTCACGTGTGGCAAGTTCAAAAGGTTGCAGAACCTTGCACAACGTTGAAATCATTCTCCACTGCGCTTGAGAAAGGTACATTCCACCTCCTATATCGTGCTCAATTGTATAGGCTTGAATGGCCTTTTGCTGCTCCTCCAACCTCTGAAGCATATATAGGGTTGAATTCCACCTCGTTACCACTTCTTGCTTCAGATGATGGCAGGGCAGGTTCAGGCGTTTTTGGTGGTGCTCCAGTCTTCTGTACGTGGTGCCTGTACGCCGAAAGTGTCCCGCAATTCTTCTGGCCACCGACAGCATCTCTTGCACGCCCCTGTCGTTTTTTAAAAAATTCTGCACCACCAAATTCAAGGTATGTGCAAAACATGGGACGTGCTGGAATTTGCCCATATTTAATGCACACACAATATTGCTGGCATTGTCCGATGCCACAAATCCACAGGAGAGTCCAATTGGGGTAAGCCATTCCGCGATGATCTTCCTCAGTTGCCGTAAGAGGTTTTCAGCTGTGTGCGTATTCTGGAAACCGGTGATACAAAGCGTAGCCTGCCTAGGAAAGAGTTGGCATTTGCGAGATGCTGCTACTGGTGCCGCCGCTGCTGTTCTTGCGGCGGGAGTCCATACATCTACCCAGTGGGCTGTCACAGTCATATAGTCCTGACCCTGCCCTGCTCCACTTGTCCACATGTCCGTGGTTAAGTGGACATTGGGTACAACTGCATTTTTTAGGACACTGGTGAGTCTTTTTCTGACGTCCGTGTACATTCTCGGTATCGCCTGCCTAGAGAAGTGGAACCTAGATGGTATTTGGTAACGGGGGCACACTACCTCAAGAAATTGTCTAGTTCCCTGTGAACTAACGGCGGATACCGGACGCATGTCTAACACCAACATAGTTGTCAAGGCCTCAGTTATCCGCTTTGCAACAGGATGACTGCTGTGATATTTCATCTTCCTCGCAAAGGACTGCTGGACAGTCAATTGCTTTGTGGAAGTAGTAAAAGTGGGCTTACGACTTCCCCTCTGGGATGACCATCGACTCCCAGCAGCAACAACAGCAGCGCCAGCAGCAGTAGGCGTTACACGCAAGGATGCATCGGAGGAATCCCAGGCAGGAGAGGACTCGTCAGAATTGCCAGTGACATGGCCTGCAGGACTATTGGCATTCCTGGGGAAGGAGGAAATTGACACTGAGGGAGTTGGTGGGGTGGTTTGCGTGAGCTTGGTTACAAGAGGAAGGGATTTACTGGTCAGTGGACTGCTTCCGCTGTCGCCCAAAGTTTTTGAACTTGTCACTGACTTATTATGAATGCGCTGCAGGTGACGTATAAGGGAGGATGTTCCGAGGTGGTTAACGTCCTTACCCCTACTTATTACAGCTTGACAAAGGCAACACACGGCTTGACAAATGTTGTCCGCATTTCTGGTGAAATACTTCCACACCGAAGAGCTGATTTTTTTGGTATTTTCACCAGGCATGTCAACGGCCCTATTCCTCCCACGGACAACAGGTGTCTCCCCGGGTGCCTGACTTAAACAAACCACCTCACCATCAGAATCCTCCTTGTCAACTTCCTCCCCAGCGCCAGCAACACCCATATCCTCCTCATCCTGGTGTACTTCAACACTGACATCTTCAATCTGACTATCAGGAACTGGACTGCGGGTGCTCCTTCCAGCACTTGCAGGGGGCGTGCAAATGGTGGAAGGCGCATGCTCTTCACGTCCAGTGTTGGGAAGGTCAGGCATCGCAACCGACACAATTGGACTCTCCTTGTGGATTTGGGATTTCGAAGAACGCACAGTTCTTTGCGGTGCTTTTGCCAGCTTGAGTCTTTTCATTTTTCTAGCAAGAGGCTGAGTGCTTCCATCCTCATGTGAAGCTGAACCACTAGCCATGAACATAGGCCAGGGCCTCAGCCGTTCCTTGCCACTCCGTGTGGTAAATGGCATATTGGCAAGTTTACGCTTCTCCTCCGACAATTTTATTTTAGATTTTGGAGTCCTTTTTTTACTGATATTTGGTGTTTTGGATTTTACATGCTCTGTACTATGACATTGGGCATCGGCCTTGGCAGACGACGTTGCTGGCATTTCATCGTCTCGGCCATGACTAGTGGCAGCAGCTTCAGCACGAGGTGGAAGTGGATCTTGATCTTTCCCTAATTTTGGAACCTCAACATTTTTGTTCTCCATATTTTAATAGGCACAACTAAAAGGCACCTCAGGTAAACAATGGAGATGGATGGATACTAGTATACTTATGGATGGACCAGCGACTGCCGACACAGAGGTAGCTACAGCCGTGGACTACCGTACTGTGTCTGCTGCTAATATTGACTGGATGATAATGAGATGAAATTAATATATATATATATATATATATATATATAATATCACTAGTACTGCAGCCGGACAGGTATATATATTTATTATGTAATGACTGATGACGGACCTGCTGGACACTGTCAGCTCAGCAGCACCGCAGACTGCTACAGTAAGCTACTATAGTAGTATGTATCAAGAAGAAAAAAAAAAACACGGGTAGGTGGTTTACAATTATGGATGGACCAGCGACTGCCGACACAGAGGTAGCTACAGCCGTGGACTACCGTACTGTGTCTGCTGCTAATATAGACTGGATGATAATGAGATGAAATTAATATATATATATATAATATCAGTAGTACTGCAGCCGGACAGGTATATATATTTATTATGTAATGACTGATGACGGACCTTCTGGACACTGTCAGCTCAGCAGCACCGCAGACTGCTACAGTAAGCTACTATAGTAGTATGTATCAAGAAGAAAAAAAAAAAAAAACGGGTAGGTGGTATACAATTATGGATGGACCAGCGACTGCCGACACAGAGGTAGCTACAGCCGTGGACTACCGTACTGTGTCTGCTGCTAATATAGACTGGATGATAATGAGATGAAATTAATATATATATATATAATATCACTAGTACTGCAGCCGGACAGGTATATATATTTATTATGTAATGACTGATGACGGACCTGCTGGACACTGTCAGCTCAGCAGCACCGCAGACTGCTACAGTAAGCTACTATAGTAGTATGTATCAAGAAGAAAGAAAAAAAAAAAACACGGGTAGGTGGTTTACAATTATGGATGGACTAGCGACTGCCAACACAGAGGTAGCTACAGCCGTGGACTACCGTACTGTGTCTGCTGCTAATATAGACTGGATGATAATGAGATGAAATTAATATATATATATATAATATCACTAGTACTGCAGCCGGACAGGTATATATATTTATTATGTAATGACTGATGACGGACCTGCTGGACACTGTCAGCTCAGCAGCACCGCAGACTGCTACAGTAAGCTACTATAGTAGTATGTATCAAGAAGAAAGAAAAGAAAAAAAACACGGGTAGGTGGTATACAATTATGGATGGACCAGCGACTGCCGACACAGAGGTAGCTACAGCCGTGGACTACCGTACTGTGTCTGCTGCTAATATAGACTGGATGATAATGAGATGAAATTAATATATATATATATAATATCACTAGTACTGCAGCCGGACAGGTATATATATTTATTATGTAATGACTGATGACGGACCTGCTGGACACTGTCAGCTCAGCAGCACCGCAGACTGCTACAGTAAGCTACTATAGTAGTATGTATCAAGAAGAAAGAAAAAAAAAAAACACGGGTAGGTGGTATACAATTATGGATGGACCAGCGACTGCCGACACAGAGGTAGCTACAGCCGTGGACTACCGTACTGTGTCTGCTGCTAATATAGACTGGATGATAATGAGATGAAATTAATATATATATATATATATATATATATATATATAATATCACTAGTACTGCAGCCGGACAGGTATATATATTTATTATGTAATGACTGATGACGGACCTGCTGGACACTGTCAGCTCAGCAGCACCGCAGACTGCTACAGTAAGCTACTATAGTAGTATGTATCAAGAAGAAAGAAAAAAAAAAACACGGGTAGGTGGTATACAATTATATATATACTAGGTGCTTCATCGCGCCCTACGGGCGCTCTTCACACCGTCGCAAGGGGCTACGCCCCCTTAACCCTTGCATGCCTTTCTGGGGTTCAATATTTGTGTTATATGGAGTATCACCTGCATTCCTTTGTTAGTGGTTAAATATTGCACAATGAAAGGGTGTGCGATGGTGAAGGAGGCGCAGCCCCTTGCGACGGCGTGAACAGCACCTGCAGGCCACAATGTACAGAATGTAGCGGGTGCCGGGGGTACTGCGGATGGTGTCTGTAGATGCTGCGGATGGAGGGGGGGCGGAAGTGGGGGTGGGGCCCGGATGGGGAAGGGTTGGGAGGTGCTGCGGGTGGGGGAGGGGCAGAGGAGTGGGGGATGCAGATGGGGGAGGGGTCCGGAGGCACTGCAGGTGGGGGAGGGGCAGGGGTGCCATGGGTGGGGGAGGGGCAGGTGTGGGGATGTTGCAGATGGGTGAAGGGTTCCGGAGGTGCTGTGGGATGGGAAGGGGCGGGAGTGCCACTGGTGGGGTAGGGGTCCGTAGGCGCCATGGGTAGGGGAGGGGCAGGTACGGGTGTTGCGGCAGATGGGGAAGGAGGTCCGGAGGTGCTGCAGGTGGTGGTGGGGCAGGTGCGGGGGTGCCATTGGTGGGGGAGGGGTGGGTGAGGGGGGGACCGCGGATGGAGGAGGGTGTCTGCAGATGCTGCGGGTGGAGGGGGGCAGGTGTGGGGGAGACATATAAGGGGGGTGAATGGTGGAGGGGGCCTGGAGATTGCTGGGGGTGGTGAAGGGGCGGAGGAGTGGGAGCCGCGGGTGGTGTAGGGGGTCTGGAGGCACAGCATGTGGGGGAGGGGTGGAGTGCCGCATGTGGTGGAGGGGAAGGTGCGGAGGTGTGGTGCATTGGGGAGAGGTCTGGAGGTGCTGCGGGTACTGTACCTGCCAAAAAGGTAGTTGGAGGGTATGCAGTAACAGGGCCAGGACAGGGGTGACATGGTCAGAACAGGGTTGACTGGGCCAGGACAGGGGTGACAGGGTCAGAACAGGGGTGACGGGGCCAGGACAGGGGTGACGGGGCCAGGATAGGGGTGACGGGGCCAGGACAGGGGCGACGGGGCCAGGACATGGGCGACGGGGCCAGGACATGGGCGACGGGGCCAGGACAGAAATGACAGGGACAGGATAGGGGTGACAGGGTCAGTGTAGGGGCGGCAGGACCAGGACAGGGGTGTCAGGGCCAGTATAGGGTTGACAGGGCAAGCACAGGGGTGACAGGGCCAGGATAGGGGTAGCAGGGCCAGCATAAGGGTGACAGGGCCAGGATAAGGGTGAAAGGGCCAGGATAAGGGTGAAAGGGCCAGGATAAGGGTGGCAGGTCAAGGCCAGGGGTTACAGGGACATGACAGAACACAGGGCACGGGAGAGATTGGTATTAGGGACAGAACAGTGGTGACA
The DNA here is from genome assembly GCF_028390025.1 of Pseudophryne corroboree. Classification (NCBI taxonomy): domain Eukaryota; kingdom Metazoa; phylum Chordata; class Amphibia; order Anura; family Myobatrachidae; genus Pseudophryne; species Pseudophryne corroboree. Next base: position 184,769,809 of record NC_086452.1, on the reverse strand, counting down.
GACAGATGTGTCTTACCGGAGTCACTGCTGCTGGCTGCTGCTGTTCCACTCCAACCTGTTGGCATCTGCTGCTGGTGGAGACTTGGCATGGCTGACTCTCTTAGGCTGTATTCCTGCTTCCTCTGCCCGTCCGCATCACTCCCCCCCTCCTCAGTCACACACCGCAGACCTTGCGCAGCTGCCGGGCACTGTGGTAAGGTGAGACTGGGAGTGACTGGTTAGCCCCCAGGAGATGCTGCGGCTGGAGGGAGGAGGGGGTCATAGCATGCACGTGGCGCGGACCTCACGGCTGCTGGGCACTATGGTAAGGGGAGACTGGGAGTGACTGGTTAGCTCCCAGGAGACGCTGATGCTGGAGGGAGGAGGGGGTCAGAGCCTGCAAGCAGCGCGGACTTCTGCAGCGCTACCCGCCGGCTAAAGTGTGTGAAGGAGCTGGGCGCAACTCACTGCGGGTGGCAGCGCTGCAGCTAGCGGTGGGGTCGCAGGGGCTGGAGATAACAGAGGCAGTACGGAAAGTGCACAGCGGCTGGTGACCCACAAAACTACAGCTAAGAAGCGTGGAGTGTGCCAGAATGTGACGCTCCTCCCTGCCAGAGAGACCCTGCTGAGTATGCTGATGTGGGGATCAAGTATGGCATACCCCCTCACACACCCCCATACCTCCCAAATGTCCCAATTTTCGCGGGACAGTCCCATTTTTTGGGGTCTGTCCCGCTGTCCCACCCGCGGGTCGCAGTGTCCTGCGGTGGGGGGGGGGGAGCAGTTGGAAAGCTCCTGTACTCGCTGTTCTGCTTAGCAGAGCAGCTGTGAATAGTGGAGACAGAGGGAGAGGGGGCATCAGGGGGTACGGATTAAGGGGGGGTTCCAGCAGCAGAGCCGGATTAAGGGGGGGGGGGCAGGCGGTACGTACCGTTGGCCCCACAGTTTTAGGGGGCCCCCTGGCTGGAGTAGCTCTGTCCCAGGTCAGAAGCTCCCCCCCCCCCCCGTCCTGCCAGCAACAACGGCAGCATTGTGCTACAGTCAGCATACGCTGCTGCATGTTGGCAGGTCTGTGGTGTTGCAGGGAGGCAGCAGTCTCCCTGCTTTCTTCTGCCTGTGCGGGTGTGTAGGGGGAGCGACCACCTCCTCTGGATTTACCAATAGCTGAGGGGCCAAAATACCATAAAAAAAAAAAAAAAAATCCCGGAATTTGCATAATGGGGCATGGCCTCGCGTCTCGCGATTAGGCCACGCCCCCAACCCACAGCAGGCACAGCAATGAGATAGGGCTCCCCTGTCTCAAGTACCCTGTGCCCCCCGGACTCATAATCAGCCCCTGGGGGCATGCCAGCAGCTCACAGAGCGCTGGGCATGCCCCCTCACTGACGAAAACGGGGCCCTCCCGCGAAGCCACGCCCCTTTTCGCCGTGTGTGTGTGTGTGTGTGTGTGTGTGTGAGTGTGAGTGTGTGTGTGTGTGTGTGTGTGTGTGTGTGTGTGTGTGTGTGTGTGAAAGCTGGGAGGTATGCACCCTGCCTGTGCCATGTCCATACTATCTGCTTCTGCAGCTGCTCCTAGTGTCCTATAGATTTGGCCAGATCTGTGACTCATTTGACTAACTCCGCCCACTGTTGAGACTCCGCCCAGCGTTAGCAAATGAATCACAAGATCACAGATCTGGGCTATTATATAGGAGATTATATACAATTATATATATATATATATATATATATATTAAACTGGTGTTGATTAATTAAACTGGTGGTCAGGTCACTGGTCACACTATCAGCAACTTGCAAGTAGTACTCGAGTCCTAAGCAGACAATCACAATATATACTGGTGGTCAGTGTGGTCACAATGGCAGTGTGGCACTCTGGCAGCAAAAGTGTGCACTGTACGTTAAAATATGTACTCCTGCTCTCAGACTCTAACTGCTCCCCACTGTCTCCCCCACAAGTCAGATATACAGTCACACTATCACTTCAGCAAGTAGTAGTACTCCTCCTAATGCTCCCCAAAATTACTAAAGTAAATACTGTGTCTCTCTCTACTCTAGTCTCACTCTCTTCTCTATAAACGGAGAGGACGCCAGCCACGTCCTCTCCCTATCAATCTCAATGCACGTGTGAAAATGGCGGCGACGCGCGGCTCCTTATATAGAATCCGAGTCTCGCGATAGAATCTGAGCCTCGCGAGAATCCGACAGCGGGATGATGACGTTCGGGCGCGCTCGGGTTAACCGAGCAAGGCGGGAAGATCCGAGTCGCTCGGACCCGTGTAAAAAAACCTGAAGTTCGGGCGGGTTCGGATTCCGAGGAACCGAACCCGCTCATCTCTAATAGTTAGGCTATATATTATGGGATGAACTTGGGAATCATCCCTACCTAGTGTGTAGTATAATATAGATGATAGCTTACACTCTCCAATATTATAATATTATAACTTTCTTAGAACTTCTTTAATATCACCTCTCCATATACGGAGGATTTATTCATTAGATCATAATTTCTCAATTTCTTGTCAGCAAAACAGATTTTTCATATATATGTTACACTAGGTGCTGTATGGTATTTACATATCACACAACAAAAACATGGTTTGAGCCTAACATGGCTTATGCCCATCCAGAATAGTAACCCTTAGTGTCCAACACTTGTAACATATGTTATCTGTTGCTGTTTCACAAAAATCATCTGTCACAATCCATAGTTATGGTGTCTTTAGGCTTAAGCACAAGGCGGTGAGTGTGTCGGTCAACTTTGGCTGCCATCCGTGCAGTTCAAGACAGAATACCTATTCCCTCAAAGACACAAAATATACAATATCTCAATGAATAACATAAGCCACCATGCCGGGACCAGACCACCCTGCACTATCCGTGTTGACATCCACATACCTGTTAAACCTGACTGACTGCATTCCACACCACTGCGCATGTCTGTAATCCCTCACTCACTGTCCCCAGAGCCTTTTAACTCCCTTCAGGATGGTGTGTTAGCGCGCGTCAGCCTGTAGTTCACATCCTGTCACCGCGCAACTACATTTCCCCGTATGCCAACTGGCGCCATCTTACTTCCTGTTGTATATACGTGTCACAGTGCATTTCAATAACTTAAACAGCTTCATATACACTATCAAATTTTTTCTCCAACAGCGCATCTAATATGCAAGGGTTAACCTTGTCCCCACACAGTGGCTTTTACAATGTGCATATTACATATAAAACCATCACAAATACATTAAAATCTTTATTATACATAATGACTGGACTTATATAGAGCTCCCCCCACATTGTCACTGCACGTGAAAAACCCAACCCATTAATCTCAATTACAAACAACATCTAAAGTTGATGTTCTCATTTAATCCCTTTGGGAACACAGTGTCCAATTCAAAGATCCACTGCGCCTCCCTTCTCAAGAGGATTTTATCATGATCACACCTCCTCATCAGTACGGGGACATGATCTATTAACATACATCTCAACATAGTCACTGAATGTTTTTTCTGCAAAAAATGTCTCGCCACAGGTTTATCACTGGATCCCTCCTGTAATGCCTCCCTTATAGACCGTCTATGATTTTCCATGCATTCATGAAAATTCCTAATGGTCTTACCTACATAATAAAGTCCACAAGGACATAATAATATATAGATAACATAACTGGAAGTGCACGAGAGCCAGTGTTTAATCGGCATCTTGATCCCTGTGTGTGGGTGGGAAAATTCTTTACCTGAAAGCATGCCACTACACGTTGTGCATCCTGTGCATCAAAAGCATCCCACATTTCTCTTCCTTAACCATGATTTGGTTGTCTGTTTATCAAAATTCTTTGTAGGGCACATTAAAAGCTGTTTCAAATTCGACCCCGTCTTAAAGGCCACCAATGGGCGTTTACTCAACCCCTCTAAGTTTTTATCCCTACTCACAATCAGCCAATGTTTCCTAACAGAATCAGCAAACACCATGGCTCTAGTGTTAAACTGAGTGGTCACCACAAATGGTGTTCCTATCTTTGGATCTTTCATAATTTTTTCCTTGTGGCAAATCTTCTGTGCCTTCACCAGGCACTGATTCACCACCCTTGCAGAATAACCTCTGTCAATGAATCGCTCCCTCATCTCCTCAATCTGAATCTGTGCCAAATCTGATTCTGTATTGTTACGAATGACTCTAACAAACTGGGAGACCCTCAACCAGAGCCCTAGGATGATGACTTGTTTCAAATAACAATGTGTTCCTATCTGTCAATTTTCTAAAAAGGGTAGTACCAAGGGACTATCCTTTCTTAAAAAGTATTATGTCCAAAAACTCTATTCTCTCACTCTGTAGATTACTGGTGAATCTTATTGAACTATCAGTCAAATTCAACTCAGTGACCATCTCATGAAAGGCTTCAGGAGTACCATCTCATGAAAGGCCTCAGGAGTACCACCCCAAAGGAGCAAAATATCATCAATAAAGCGAAAGTAGTGCAGAATGCTGGGACCATATTTGGGATACACAAATGTCCATTCATATCTATTCATAAACAAATTTGCGTACACCGGTGCCAAATTAGAACCCATTGCGGTCCCAGCATTCTGCACAAAAAACGCATCACCATATTGAAAATTATTGTTCTTAAGTACACATGAAATTAATTCACATATATAATCTATCGGCGGTCCAATAAACTCTGTCTCCTCCAGGGCCCTTCTCACAGTCTTTACCCCCTGTACATCTGGGATAACTGTATACAACGATGTCACATCTAATGTGGCAAAGTAAACCTTATCAAGATCCATCGTTATTTCCTTAATTTTTGACAAGTGGGGTGTATCTCTAATATAACTCAAACTTTGTATTACTATCGGGTGCAACAAAAAGTAAATGTACTGAGCAAATGGCTGTAAGGCAGAATTTTTAGCTGACACTATTGGACGTCCAGGAGGGGCTTCCAATGACTTGTGTATTTTAGTTATACTATAGAAAACAGGACACACTGGATTGTCAACAGTTAAGAGGCTTATTAGTTCTTCATCCAACCACCTGTGTTGAAGGCCTATTGATAGCAAATCATCAACCTTCTTTTTTTATTTCCCACATAGGACTCTTTTTTAACTTGGTATAGACTTCACTATTGGACAGTTGATTCCTGATGTCTCTATCATAAAAATAAAAATCTAACACCACAACTGCTCCTCCCTTGTCTGCGACCCGCATGACAATCTCTTCATTCTTCCGAAGTGAAGAGATGGCCATCCTCTGTTCATTAGTCAAATTGTATCGCACATGATGTAATTTATTCTTCTCAATATAATCCTGTTCAACCATTCGGATGAAAGTTTTGATACTAGGATTTGTAGACACCGGATTCACCTCCATACACAACCTCTGTGAATAAACACTGTATACTGGCGCAATGGGTGGGGATTTCACCTGTGCAAGCTTAGACTCTGACACAGACTCTCTACTTACAGCAGGACCTGATGCATGGCCATTAACCACTGCAGCACAAGGCAACATCTGACCATCTGCGGTGTCTGACATCCCACAAGTTCTACATCCCCCATCAGGAACATAGTGGAGACATTACATTTTCAGCATAGGGTCAGACATTATAATTTGGGGACAAGGCCCCTCTGTCCCTACTTTTACACTCACCATCTCCAAATAATCAAGGGAAGACTCTGGCCCTGGACTAACCATACCAGGCTCCACAGTACCCCATGTAACCTGGCCTAATGGGCTCTGCTCTGGGATGGAAAGGGCAGGCCCTTTCCTAACAGCCTGGGCCATAGCCCGCTGTTCATCAGTAACGTCAATTTTTGGTACCTCTGTGGCACCTCTCTCCCTGTTTATATTATTGAAGAGGGTAACATATTCCTTTCCTTACTCAGCCTCAGGGAAAGGTTGATAGGCCCTCCCCCTCAGAGATTCTACAGCATCTGACTGTGGCTCTCTCTGAAGGGCTCCTCCCCTCCCTGGCTGCACTCTGCCAGGGCAGAAGGGGGTTTGTATGGCATGACTTGCATCACACTCCTTTCCAAACCTATTGCACATATAACCCCCTGGCCCTTGTAAATGGGGATTATCACCCTCCATCTTATCCACAGGTATCTCATCCTGATTAAACACAACCTCACACTTTGTACATGGCTCTGGCTGAGCACCTTGCAGCTTCACAGGGTCATGGTTCATCATAGCAAATCAACCATCTCACATGCAAACTATAACTCTTGATCTCTATTCACACCAATGTATATTTTAGCAGTGTATGTAATTGTATTTGTAGAATATTAGTACTTGCTTATAGCTGATATTATCTCTTGTATAGATGTTGGTCAGTGGAGTGGAGTTTATTAGCATACATGGACTGGTGTTTACTTAACACAGGGTAATATAAGCCCTTTGATTAGATGTCCAATTAGCTTCAGCTGAAGCCTTTGTAAATTAGAACTAGTATATGTTAGCATTCAGTTATGGGGCAGTTGTCTGCGGGGCAGTTGTCAGAAGTTTAGAAATATACGAAGTTTGGAAATTACAAAGTTAGGAAATTTTAAAAAGAACAGTTAAACCAACAGTTGAACAAACATTGAAAAACATTGGAAAGCAGGTAAATCTACCATTTAATTAACAATTTCCATAAGCATTTTCCTATCTATACTTTTCTCTTTATAAACACCATGCTCCACAAACTGTTTTTCCTCATAGCACTTCATGGTATCCTCTATAAAATGACATCGTCCTTCACTATTCCTGTTATGTATCGCTCTGTACACATTGCAGCCTCATTAATCCACTCCCCTCTTATCAACACTCATGAGCTTTTAACCTATCTATGTACACTAACTGTCACATCCTCTACCTGTCATCATAAGAAACTATCACACACCTCCCCCAACTATACCTATCTCTCTCTTCTTCTGCTTCTACTAGCTGGTGACATATCCCCAAATCCAGGTCCCATCCACATACCACGCTCACATTCAGCTGATTCACAACGGAATATAAAATCAACAAACCTTATCAACATCACTTGTCTCCCATCTACCTCCAAGTCACTAAAATGTGCTTTATGGAATGCACGCTCTGTTTGCAATAAATTAACAGCTATTCATGACCTTTTCATAGCAAAAAAAATCAATATGCTGGCTATAACAGAAACCTGGCACACACAATCAGACACTGCCTCCCCTGCAGCACTGTCACATGGTGGCCTCCACTTCACACACACCCCCAGGCCTGGTAACATCAAAGGAGGGGGTGTTGGAATATTACTGTCCAAATGTTACACGCACATTGTTTTACCACCTGTTCCCTCACTCACATTTACATCCTTTAAAGTACACTCTATTAGGATTTTCACCCCTTTCTCTCTGCGTGTTGCAGCTATCTATCGCCCACCTGGGCAACCCAAAAAGTTTCTGGAAGATTTTTCTGCATGGCTCCCTCACTTTCTATCCTCTGACATCTCCACCATCATTATGGGTGATTTCAATCTCTCTATTGACAGTCCACAATCTCCCCATGCCTCTAAACTACTCTCTCTAACCTCCTCTCTTGGCCTCTCCCAATGGACTGACTCCCCTACTCATCAGGAGGGCCACTGCCTTGATCTTGTATTCACCAGACTATGCTCTGTTTCTGAACTCACTAACACTCCTTTCCCTCTCTCAGATCACAACCTTATCACATGCATGCTCTCCACCATTACTTCAAACTCCATGTCCCTAAAGTCTACAAGGACACCTCTTACCCGCAGAAATATTAACGCTATTAATTTTCAACAACTATCTACCTCTCTGCAACCACTGCTTTCACCAATTTCTACATTCACCTCTCCAGAGACTCCTGTGTCACACCTTAACCAAACTCTAGTAACAGCACTTGATGAAGTGGCTCCAGCTACCCATCACACTCCACGTAGACTTAGATGTCAACCGTGGCACTCTAAATACACTAGACACTTACAAAAACTCTCACGAAAAGTTGAACGCCAGTGGCGTAAATCTCGTAGTTCAAGTGACTTTCTCACATATAAGACCACCTACCACTCTTATCGTACTGCTCTGGACACTGCCAAACAAACATATTTTCAATCTCTCATCTCTGCTCAAGCCTCTAACCCCAAGCGACTTTTTAATACATTTAAATCACTTCTTGTCCCTCCCTCACCTAACCCACCAGCCACTGTCAGTGCGCAAGATCTTGCTTCCTATTTCAAGGACAAGATTGACAAGATCCGAAATGAAATGGTATGCTCTTCCACAGCAAGTGACCTGCTCAATTCCCTGCCTGAACCCTCTAACACCTTCTCTTCCTTTGATCCTACAAATGAAGTTGAAGTATCTGCACTCTTTTCATCTGCCTACTCTAATACCTCTCCCCTTGACTCTATACCCTCACAAATTAGTAAAGCTCTGTCTACTGTGCTCATCCCAACCTTAACGAAAATCTGTAATCTCTCCCTGTCTACTGGTATCTTTCCTTCTCTATACAAGCATGCAGTGATTACTCCCATTCTGAAAAAACAAAACTCTGACCCGAACTCTCTCTCTAACTACCGTCCCATCTCTCAGCTCCCATGCCCCTCCAAGCTACTGGAGAGACTTGCCTACACTCGCCTCACACACTTTCTTAACTCACACAGCCTACTGGACCCACTTCAGTCAGGATTTCGTGCCCAACACTCCACAGAGACAGCACTGACTAAGGTAGTGAATGATTTGGTCACTGCTAAATCTAAAGGACATTACTCTCTACTTATTCTCCTTGATCTCTCTGCTGCTTTTGACACTGTTGACCACTCTCTTCTCATACAAACACTACAATCCCTAGGTATTCAGGACACAGCCCTTTCTTGGTTCTCATCCTACCTATCTAATCGCTCCTTCAGTGTTCGTTTCTCTGATTCCACCTCTCCTTCGCTACCTCTCTCAGTTGGAGTACCGCAAGGCTCAGTCCTAGGTCCTCTGCTTTTCTCTATCTATACCACATCTCTTGGCAAACTAATCAACTCTTTCGGATTTCAGTACCATCTGTATGCGGATGATACTCAAATCTACCTATCCTCCCCTGATTTGTCACCCTGATAAGATTTCTACATTCTTTGCTATATGGAAAGCCAACAGTCCATTTTCAATGGACAGTCCATTTTCAACAGAAATACTTTCTGTTTCATCTCCTAATGTTGCCTTTTTGGCTCGCTCACTCATAGAGACCAAGCTAGGATCAGTTTTTTGTTCTGCCCTTAATGCGTCACTTTTGAGTAGCTTATCAGTTTGGGGAAACAAGGCAGGTGATAGCCTCCCCTCCCCTAGGACAGTGCCTGAGCTTGTAATTTCTACAGGGAGGGAGGAGGTAGAGGGGGATCTCCTGCTTGTGAGCCCCCCTCCCGACTTGCAGGGGTTAAATCATAGCTTTTCTGGGCTGCTGCTCTTGTCATGGTGCCTAATTCAGAGTTGATCGCAGCAGCAAATTTGTTAGCAGTTTAACAAAAACCATGTGCACTGCAGAGGGGGCAGATATAACATGTGCAGAGAGAGTTCGATTTGGGTGAGGTGTGTTCAAACTGAAATCTAAATTGCAGTGTAAAAATAAAGCAGCCAGTATTTACCCTGCACAGAAACAAAATAACCCACCCAACTTTAACTCTCTCTGCACATGTTATATCTGCCTCCCCAGCAGTGCACATGGTTTTGCCCAACTGCTAACAAATTTGCTGCTGCGATCAACTCTGAATTACCCCCATGACTGCTAGCACAGGAGTTGCATGAGATACCGGGTTGCATACAATATTCTCCCCAACCACTACATTTGCAGTATTATCTGGTAACATGCATTGTGACACACTTCTGACTGGATTCTGCCCTGTGAAAGTGAAAAGGGTTAGGTTCTAGTACACACAAGTCTGCAACACTCGGAACAACACATACATTTGCATTAATGTTCTGCAGATCAGCAGGAGTCACCTGAGGGAAAAAAGAGTTAGCTAGTAACACTGTATCATTACTAGCATCACTTTCATTTACGTAGGCAGTGTGCATTTTTCCATGATCAGTCCCCAGAAGCACACTGGCAGGTAAATTGTCCAGCACCCCAACATCCCGGATGCCTCATCTAACCCCCCAGTCAAGATATACTCGGGCCATAGGAACTTCAAGGTTGATCCCTCCCACCAGCGCTGAATCTATGAGAGTCAGATCTGTACCCGAATCTAATAGCCCAAGTGCCATCTTTTGTCCATCCTGGACTGGTTGTAAATTGTTGCGGGGTCTCTCTTGGGGTCCTTCTACACACAGGATGGCAGGCACAGGTTTCACGGCTGGGCCTCCCACAGGAGATTCCTTCTTTTTGGGGCAATTAAAACTGATGTGCCCCACTTCACCACAATTAAAACAACTGCGGACAGTTGCCAAAACAGGTTTTTCCCCCATCCCCCAACAAATGCAGCAGCCGCTGGTTTCATTGAAAAGGACCACGGGGGTGATTCTTCGGGTCGACATTCTCTCCACCCGACTTGCCCTGGTGCTCCCCAGCTCTTCTTTGCCACAGAAGCCCTGGTGCTGGTGTTTTGGTCTGCCAGGGTGGATGCTTCGTCAGACGACTTGGGGTTCTGATCCAGGACCCACTCTTTATCCTCAGCTGGGCAGAGTGTGATGAACTGCTCCTGGAGTATGAGATCTTTCAGTTGATCATAGTCCTTCACTTGCAAGCCCTCAACCCATTGATACAACAGGGTTGACAATAGGGATGTGCACTTGAAATTTTTCGGGTTTTGTGTTTTGGTTTCGGTTCCGCGGCCGTGTTTTGGGTTCGACCGCGTTTTGGCAAAACCTCACCGAATTTTTTTTGTCGGATTCGGGTGTGTTTTGGATTCGGGTGTTTTTTTCAAAAAACCCTAAAAAACAGCTTAAATCATAGAATTTGGGGGTCATTTTGATCCCAAAGTATTATTAACCTCAAAAACCATAATTTCCACTCATTTTCAGTCTATTCTGAATACCTCACAATATTATTTTTAGTCCTAAAATTTGCACCGAGGTCGCTGGATGACTAAGCTAAGCGACCCTAGTGGCCGACACAAACACCTGGCCCATCTAGGAGTGGCACTGCAGTGTCACGCAGGATGGCCCTTCCAAAAAACACTCCCCAAACAGCACATGACGCAAAGAAGAAAAAAAGAGGCGCAATGAGGTAGCTGTGTGAGTAAGCTAAGCGACCCTAGTGGCCGACACAAACACCTGGCCCATCTAGGAGTGGCACTGCAGTGTCACGCAGGATGGCCCTTCCAAAAAACACTCCCCAAACAGCACATGACGCAAAGAAGAAAAAAAGAGGCGCAATGAGGTAGCTGTGTGAGTAAGCTAAGCGACCCTAGTGGCCGACACAAACACCTGGCCCATCTAGGAGTGGCACTGCAGTGTCACGCAGGATGGCCCTTCCAAAAAACACTCCCCAAACAGCACATGACGCAAAGAAGAAAAAAAGAGGCGCAATGAGGTAGCTGTGTGAGTAAGATAAGCGACCCTAGTGGCCGACACAAACACCTGGCCCATCTAGGAGTGGCACTGCAGTGTCACGCAGGATGGCCCTTCCAAAAAACACTCCCCAAACAGCACATGACGCAAATAAAAATGAAAGAAAAAAGAGGTGCAAGATGGAATTGTCCTTGGGCCCTCCCACCCACCCTTATGTTGTATAAACAGTAGTGATGAGCGAGGTTCGGTTTTACTCGGTTTTACTCGGTTCTCAAAACGGCATCTTATTGGCTATCCAAAACACGTGACATCCGTGAGCCAATAAGATGCCGTTTTGAGAACCGAGTAAAACCGAGTAAAACCGAATCCGCTCATCACTAATAAACAGGACATGCACACTTTAACCAACCCATCATTTCAGTGACAGGGTCTGCCACACGACTGTGACTGAAATGACGGGTTGGTTTGGACCCCCACCGAAAAAGAAGCAATTAATCTCTCCTTGCACAAACTGGCTCTACAGAGGCAAGATGTCCACCTCATCATCATCCTCCGATATATCACCGTGTACATCCCGCTCCTCACAGATTATCAATTCGTCCCCACTGGAATCCACCATCTCAGCTCCCTGTGTACTTTGTGGAGGCAATTTCTGCTGGTCAATGTCTCCACGGAGGAATTGATTATAATTCATTTTAATGAACATCATCTTCTCCACATTTTCTGGAAGTAACCTCGTACGCAGATTGCTGACAAGGTGAGCGGCGGCACTAAACACTCTTTCGGAGTACACACTTGTGGGAGGGCAACTTAGGTAGAATAAAGCCAGTTTGTGCAAGGGCCTCCAAATTGCCTCTTTTTCCTGCCAGTATAAGTACGGACTGTCTGACGTGCCTACTTGGATGCGGTCACTCATATAATCCTCCACCATTCTTTCAATGGTGAGAGAATCATATGCAGTGACAGTAGACGACATGTCCGTAATCGTTGTCAGGTCCTTCAGTCCGGACCAGATGTCAGCATCAGCAGTCGCTCCAGACTGCCCTGCATCACCGCCAGCGGGTGGGCTCGGAATTCTGAGCCTTTTCCTCGCACCCCCAGTTGCGGGAGAATGTGAAGGAGGAGATGTTGACAGGTCGCGTTCCGCTTGACTTGACAATTTTCTCACCAGCAGGTCTTTGAACCCCAGCAGACTTGTGTCTGCCGGAAAGAGAGATCCAAGGTAGGTTTTAAATCTAGGATCGAGCACGGTGGCCAAAATGTAGTGCTCTGATTTCAACAGATTGACCACCCGTGAATCCTTGTTAAGCGAATTAAGGGCTCCATCCACAAGTCCCACATGCCTAGCGGAATCGCTCCCTTTTAGCTCCTCCTTCAATGCCTCCAGCTTCTTCTGCAAAAGCCTGATGAGGGGAATGACCTGACTCAGGCTGGCAGTGTCTGAACTGACTTCACGTGTGGCAAGTTCAAAAGGTTGCAGAACCTTGCACAACGTTGAAATCATTCTCCACTGCGCTTGAGACAGGTACATTCCACCTCCTATATCGTGCTCAATTGTATAGGCCTGAATGGCCTTTTGCTGCTCCTCCAACCTCTGAAGCATATAGAGGGTTGAATTCCACCTCGTTACCACTTCTTGCTTCAGATGATGGCAGGGCAGGTTCAGGCGTTTTTGGTGGTGCTCCAGTCTTCTGTACCTGGTGCCTGTACGCCGAAAGTGTCCCGCAATTCTTCTGGCCACCGACAGCATCTCTTGCACGCCCCTGTCGTTTTTTTAAAAATTCTGCACCACCAAATTCAAGGTATGTGCAAAACATGGGACGTGCTGGAATTTGCCCATATTTAATGCACACACAATATTGCTGGCGTTGTCCGATGCCACAAATCCACAGGAGAGTCCAATTGGGGTAAGCCATTCCGCGATGATCTTCCTCAGTTGCCGTAAGAGGTTTTCAGCTGTGTGCGTATTCTGGAAACCGGTGATACAAAGCGTAGCCTGCCTAGGAAAGAGTTGGCGTTTGCGAGATGCTGCTACTGGTGCCGCCGCTGCTGTTCTTGCGGCGGGAGTCCATACATCTACCCAGTGGGCTGTCACAGTCATATAGTCCTGACCCTGCCCTGCTCCACTTGTCCACATGTCCGTGGTTAAGTGGACATTGGGTACAACTGCATTTTTTAGGACACTGGTGAGTTTTTTTCTGACGTCCGTGTACATTCTCGGTATCGCCTGCCTAGAGAAGTGGAACCTAGATGGTATTTGGTAACGGGGGCACACTGCCTCAAGAAATTGTCTAGTTCCCTGTGAACTAACGGCGGATACCGGACGCACGTCTAACACCAACATAGTTGTCAAGGCCTCAGTTATCCGCTTTGCAACAGGATGACTGCTGTGATATTTCATCTTCCTCGCAAAGGACTGTTGGACAGTCAATTGCTTGGTGGAAGTAGTAAAAGTGGGCTTACGACTTCCCCTCTGGGATGACCATCGACTCCCAGCAGCAACAACAGCAGCGCCAGCAGCAGTAGGCGTTACACGCAAGGATGCATCGGAGGAATCCCAGGCAGGAGAGGACTTGTCAGAATTGCCAGTGACATGGCATGCAGGACTATTGGCATTCCTGGGGAAGGAGGAAATTGACACTGAGGGAGTTGGTGGGGTGGTTTGCGTGAGCTTGGTTACAAGAGGAAGGGATTTACTGGTCAGTGGACTGCTTCCGCTGTCGCCCAAAGTTTTTGAACTTGTCACTGACTTATTATGAATGCGCTGCAGGTGACGTATAAGGGAGGATGTTCCGAGGTGGTTAACGTCCTTACCCCTACTTATTACAGCTTGACAAAGGCAACACACGGCTTGACAAATGTTGTCCGCATTTCTGGTGAAATACTTCCACACCGAAGAGCTGATTTTTTTGGTATTTTCACCAGGCATGTCAACGGCCCTATTCCTCCCACGGACAACAGGTGTCTCCCCGGGTGCCTGACTTAAACAAACCACCTCACCATCAGAATCCTCCTTGTCAATTTCCTCCCCAGCGCCAGCAACACCCATATCCTCCTCATCCTGGTGTACTTCAACACTGACATCTTCAATCTGACTATCAGGAACTGGACTGCGGGTGCTCCTTCCAGCACTTGCAGGGGGCGTGCAAATGGTGGAAGGCGCATGCTCTTCACGTCCAGTGTTGGGAAGGTCAGGCATCGCAACCGACACAATTGGACTCTCCTTGTGGATTTGGGATTTCGAAGAACGCACAGTTCTTTGCGGTGCTTTTGCCAGCTTGAGTCTTTTCAGTTATCTAGCGAGAGGCTGAGTGCTTCCATCCTCATGTGAAGCTGAACCACTAGCCATGAACATAGGCCAGGGCATCAGCCGTTCCTTGCCACTCCGTGTGGTAAATGGCATATTGGCAAGTTTACGCTTCTCCTCTGACAATTTTATTTTAGATTTTGGAGTCCTTTTTTTACTGATATTTGGTGTTTTGGATTTTACATGCTCTGTACTATGACATTGGGCATCGGCCTTGGCAGACGACGTTGCTGGCATTTCATCGTCTCGGCTATGACTAGTGGCAGCAGCTTCAGCACGAGGTGGAAGTGGATCTTGATCTTTCCCTAATTTTAGAACCTCAACATTTTTGTTCTCCATATTTTAATAGGCACAACTAAAAGGCACCTCAGGTAAACAATGGAGATGGATGGATACTAGTATACTTATGGATGGACCAGCGACTGCCGACACAGAGGTAGCTACAGCCGTGGACTACCGTACTGTGTCTGCTGCTAATATAGACTGGATGATAATGAGATGAAATTAATATATATATATATATATATATATATATATATAATATCACTAGTACTGCAGCCGGACAGGTATATATATTTATTATGTAATGACTGATGACGGACCTGCTGGACACTGTCAGCTCAGCAGCACCGCAGACTGCTACAGTAAGCTACTATAGTAGTATGTATAAAGAAGAAGAAAGAAAAAAAAAAACACGGGTAGGTGGTATACAATTATGGATGGACCAGCGACTGCCGACACAGAGGTAGCTACAGCCGTGGACTACCGTACTGTGTCTGCTGCTAATATAGACTGGATGATAATGAGATGAAATCAATATATATATAAATAATATCACTAGTACTGCAGCCGGACAGGTATATATATTTATTATGTAATGACTGATGACGGACCTGCTGGACACTGTCAGCTCAGCAGCACCGCAGACTGCTACAGTAAGCTACTATACTATAGTAGTATGTACAAAGAAGAAAGAAAAAAAAAAACCACGGGGAGGTGGTATACAATTATGGATGGACTGCCGAGTGCCGACACAGAGGTAGCTACAGCCGTGGACTACCGTACTGTGTCTGCTGCTAATATAGACTGGATGATAATGAGATGAAATCAATATAATATCACTAGTACTGCAGCCGGACAGGTATGTATATTTATTATGTAATGACTGATGACGGACCTGCTGGACACTGTCAGCTCAGCAGCACCGCAGACTGCTACAGTAAGCTACTATACTATAGTAGTATGTACAAAGAAGAAAGAAAAAAAAAAACCACGGGGAGGTGGTATACAATTATGGATGGACTGCCGAGTGCCGACACAGAGGTAGCTACAGCCGTGGACTACCGTACTGTGTCTGCTGCTAATATAGACTGGATGATAATGAGATGAAATCAATATAATATCACTAGTACTGCAGCCGGACAGGTATGTATATTTATTATGTAATGACTGATGACGGACCTGCTGGACACTGTCAGCTCAGCAGCACCGCAGACTGCTACAGTAAGCTACTATACTATAGTAGTATGTACAAAGAAGAAAAAAAAAAACCACGGGGAGGTGGTATACAATTATGGATGGACTGCCGAGTGCCGACACAGAGGTAGCTACAGCCGTGGACTAACGTACTGTGTCTGCTGCTAATATAGACTGGATGATAATGAGATGAAATCAATATAATATCACTAGTACTGCAGCCGGACAGGTATGTATATTTATTATGTAATGACTGATGACGGACCTGCTGGACACTGTCAGCTCAGCAGCACCGCAGACTGCTACAGTAAGCTACTATACTATAGTAGTATGTACAAAGAAGAAAGAAAAAAAAAAAAAACGGGGAGGTGGTATACAATTATGGATGGACTGCCGAGTGCCGACACAGAGGTAGCTACAGCCGTGGACTAACATACTGTGTCTGCTGCTAATATAGACTGGATGATAATGAGATGAAATCAATATAATATCACTAGTACTGCAGCCGGACAGGTATGTATATTTATTATGTAATGACTGATGACGGACCTGCTGGACACTGTCAGCTCAGCAGCACCGCAGACTGCTACAGTAAGCTACTATACTATAGTAGTATGTACAAAGAAGAAAGAAAAAAAAAACCACGGGGAGGTGGTATACAATTATGGATGGACTGCCGAGTGCCGACACAGAGGTAGCTACAGCCGTGGACTACCATACTGTGTCTGCTGCTAATATAGACTGGATGATAATGAGATGAAATCAATATAATATCACTAGTACTGCAGCCGGACAGGTATGTATATTTATTATGTAATGACTGATGACGGACCTGCTGGACACTGTCAGCTCAGCAGCACCGCAGACTGCTACAGTAAGCTACTATACTATAGTAGTATGTACAAAGAAGAAAGAAAAAAAAAACCACGGGGAGGTGGTATACAATTATGGATGGACTGCCGAGTGCCGACACAGAGGTAGCTACAGCCGTGGACTAACGTACTGTGTCTGCTGCTAATATAGACTGGATGATAATGAGATGAAATCAATATAATATCACTAGTACTGCAGCCGGACAGGTATGTATATTTATTATGTAATGACTGATGACGGACCTGCTGGACACTGTCAGCTCAGCAGCACCGCAGACTGCTACAGTAAGCTACTATACTATAGTAGTATGTACAAAGAAGAAAGAAAAAAGAAAAACCACGGGGAGGTGGTATACAATTATGGATGGACTGCCGAGTGCCGACACAGAGGTAGCTACAGCCGTGGACTAACGTACTGTGTCTGCTGCTAATATAGACTGGATGATAATGAGATGAAATCAATATATATGTATATATAATATCACTAGTACTGCAGCCGGACAGGTATATATATTTATTATGTAATGACTGATGACGGACCTGCTGGACACTGTCAGCTCAGCAGCACCGCAGACTGCTACAGTAAGCTACTATAGTAGTATGTATAAAGAAGAATGAAAAAAAAAAAAAACCACGGGTAGGTGGTATACAATATTATATATATATATATATATATATATATATTATATACAATTATATATATATATATATATATATATATATATATATATATATTAAACTGGTGGTGATTGATTATTAAACTGGTGGTCAGGTCACTGGTCACACTATCAGCAACTTGCAAGTAGTACTCCTAAGCAGACAATAACAAAATATATTATACTGGTCTGGTGGTCAGTGTGGTCACAATGGCAGTGTGGCACTGACTCTGGCAGCAAAAGTGTGCACTGTACGTTATATGTACTCCTGAGTCCTGCTCTCAGACTCTAACTGCTCCCCACTGTCAGTGTCTCCCCCACAAGTCAGATAATTAATACAGTCACACTATCTAATCTATATCACTTCAGCAAGTAGTAGTAGTATAGTAGTACTCCTCCTAATAATGCTCCCCAAAATTACTACTACTGTGTCTCTCTCTACTGTCTCACTCTCTTCTCTAAACGGAGAGGACGCCAGCCACGTCCTCTCCCTATGAATCTCAATGCACGTGTGAAAATGGCGGCGACGCGCGGCTCCTTATATAGAATCCGAGTCTCGCGAGAATCCGACAGCGGGATGATGACGTTCGGGCGCGCTCGGGTTAACCGAGCAAGGCGGGAAGATCCGAGTCGCTCGGACCCGTGAAGAAAAAACTGAAGTTCGGGCGGGTTCGGATTCAGAGGAACCGAACCCGCTCATCCCTAGTTGACAATTGCGCAAACAGTCATAGTAACATACTGTAGTAACATAATATTTGAGGTTGAATAGAGGCAAATTGCCCATTGTGTTCAACCTGTTTTAAGTTGTGATGATTCTACATACTTGCTGAATAATGTTTTATGAGTAGTTAGCTACTATAACTCATGTTACCCCTGGATTAACCACGTTGATATTTTAAGTATTATAACCTTGGATAGCTTTTTCATTCAGAAATGTAACCATTCCTTTTTTAAATCCAATTACAGAGTCCGCCATTACCACCTTCCCTGGCAGGGAATTCCACATCCTGATTGCCCTAACAGTGAAGAACCCTTTCCTCCGTTGCGTTCGGAACTTTCTCTCCTCCAGTCGCAGCGAATGCCCACGTGTCCTAAACTGTGTTCTTTTAATAAATAATTCCTCTGATAACTCTTTGTGATGTCCCTTTACATATTTGAAGATATTAATAATATCTCCTCTTAGGCGCCTCTTTTCTAGTGTATACATATTAGGCCTAGTAAGTCTTTCCTTATAGTCCAGTCCTTCTAGGCCTTTAATCAATTTAGTAGCTCGCCTTTGAACACTTTCGAGTTCACTGATGTCTTTTTTTATACAATCGTGCCCAAAACTGAACACAATATTCCAGGTGCGGATGTACCAATGCCTTATACAGCGGCATGATTACATCCGAGTCCCTTGTCTCAATTCCCCTTTTTATGCACACTAGCACCTTACTTGCCTTATTTACTGCATTTTGACATTGTGTACGGTTATTAAGCCTATTATCAATGTATACCCCCAAATATTTTTTACCAACTCTGTTTCCACTAGGCGTTCCCCATTTAATATGTAGGATGCCAGTTTGTTTTTAGTCCCAAAATGCATAACCTTGCATTTGTCTGTATTGAACCTCATTATCCATTTAGACGCCCAGAGTTCAAGTTTAGATAGATCATTCTGCAAGGACTCCACATCCAATTCTGAACTAATTACCTTACACAGTTTAGTATCATCTGCAAAGATTGACACTGTGCTTTCCAGGCCTATTTCTAGGTCATTAATAAATATGTTGAACAGTAGTGGTCCGAGTACGGACCCTTGTGGTATTCCGCTGACTACTGGGGACCAGGTTGAGGACTTCCCGTTGACCACTACACGGTGTACCCTGCTGTCCAACCAGCTGCTTATCCATGTGCAAATAGTTTTTCTTAGGCCAATCTCCTTTAATTTGATCATCAGTCTCCTGTGAGGAACTGTATCGAAGGCCTTTGCAAAATCTAGGAAGAACACATCCACTGCTTTTCCTTGATCAGGATTATTGTTCACTTCCTCGTAGAAGCTAATTAAGTTAGTCTGACATGACCTGTCCCTCACAAACCCATGCTGGTTCTTGCTAATAATCCTAGGGGACTTTAGATACTCCTGTATGACGTCCCTTAGAATTCCTTCCAATATTTTCCCCACTATAGATGTTAAACTAACTGGTCTGTAGTTTCCCGGAAGATTTTTGGATCCCTTTTTAAATAATGGCACTACCTCAGCTATACGCCAATCCTTCGGTACCATGCCTGATCTAATTGAACTATTGAAAATCAAGTATAGGGGTCGTTCTAGTTGTGCACTAAGCTCCATAAGAACCCTCGGGTGAAGTCCATCAGGACCAGGTGATTTATTAATCTTAATTTTGCTTAGTCTCTCCCGGACTACTTCTACGCTTAAACAAGTATCTAACCAGGAATCATTACTGTCACAATTGTTATACTCTACTCCCACCATCAGTTCTTCACTGGTGAATACTGATGAAAAGAATTTGTTCAGTATTTCCGCTTTTATTTCGTCATCATTTATCAATTCTCCTAATTCATCTTTTAATGGCCCTATATTCTCTTTTTTTAACCTTTTACCGTTTATGTATTTAAAAAAACTTTTTAGGATTGGTTTTACGCTCTATAGCGATTTGCTTTTCATTTTCCATTTTAGCTGCTCTTATTGCTTTTTTGCTTTTCTTATTACACTCCTTGTAATACTTGAAAGACTCCTCCTTTCCATTAGATTTAAATGCTTTGAAAGCCCGCTTTTTTTTTTATCCATTTCTGCCTTAACCTTCTTGTTAAGCCACATTGGTTTGAGTTTAATACTCCTGCGTTTACTGCCCATGGGAATAAAGTTATGAATATTGCTATCCAGCAACCCTTTTAAAACATCCCACATTTCCGAAGTGTTCTTGTTATTAAACAGAACCTCCCACTCTATGTCGTTAAGTGCACATCTAAGCATACTGAAATTAGCCTTCCTAAAGTTAAAAGTTTTGGTGGAACCCCTGTAGCTATGTTTCCTGAAACTGATGTCGAATGTGATCATATAGTGATCACTGTTACCCAAAGTCTCCCCAACTTTAGTGTTTGATATAATGTCCACATTATTAGTAATTACTAGATCCAGGGTAGTTTTACCTCTAGTTGGGTCCTCGACTAATTGAGACAAGTAGTGATCCCTAATCATATTTAAGAACCTGCTGCCCCTTGCATTAGCACATGAATCGTCACTCCAGTTTATATCCGGGTAATTAAAATCCCCAATGACAAGGATGTCCCCCAATCCCGCAGCCATTTTGATTTGCTGCAATATTTGTTCTTCCTCATGTATGCTAATATCCGGCTGTTTGTAGCACGTGCCTATGACTAGTTTTTTTTCATCAATTCCCCCACTTGAGATTTCTACCCATAGTGACTCCACATTATCGCCAGTCTCCTCATAGATAACCTCCTTTAGGTATGGTTTAAGCGATGGTTTAACATAAAGACATACACCTCCTCCTCTTTTGTTAGCCGTGTCCCTCCTAAAAAGAGAATACCCCTCCAAGTTAGCAACCCAGTCATGAGAGTCGTCCCACCATGTTTCCATAATACCTATAATGTCATACTCAGCCTTTGATGCTAACAATTCCAATTCCCCCATTTTACCTGCTAGACTTCTTGCGTTTGCAAGCATACATTTTAGTTTATCGGTTCCTTTGTTTGTTTTTCTAAAGATTTCCCATCCTGGTTAACCTGTGCATCCGTAGAGTTACTGATACAGACTGTCCTTCTCGCTCCCTCTCCAACACCACCGTACTTAGCATTGCCCACCTTACTCTTCTCTTTGGTCAACCCAATGTTCCCATTTAAAATCACTGCCCTGACATAAGTATTTTCCCTTAAGTCCCGTACAAATTTTCTATAGTCTGTAATGATGACACATAATTGTTATTATTTAATGCTTTAGCAATACCTTTCTTTACACCCTTAATAGAACCCATGTAAATACCCTTACCGGCTGCACTTTCCCTCCCCCCTTCTCCACCCCCATTTATCTCACTACCAGTCCCGCATAGGTATCAGAAAGACTGCACTTTGATCCTCTGAACTTCTGATGGTAAGTCTCAGGGGTGATCTTGAAATGCTTTAACAAGGCTTTCTTAATTGCAGCATAATCACAATCCAGCTCCTGTGGAAGATCTCCAAATGCTTACAAAGCTTTTCCCCTCAGCCCAGGGGTTAAAAAAGCTTGCCCATTGACTGGAGTCCAGTGCAAACTGTCGGCAAGTTTTTTCAAAGCTCCTGAAGAAGGTATCCAGGTCACCATCTTTCTCCAGCACCGAGGCTTTTTCCTACCCGGGTCACAAACAGTGCTCTGGCCTCTGAGCCTCACCAGCTCCAGCTGGTACTCATGATCAGCCTGACACTCTGCAGCCTCTCGTTCGCCTTCATTCTCTGCAGCTTCTCTGTCAGCAGTTGCCTGGTAGTGCTGCATCAGCTGCATAGCAGTTGCTGGGTCCACATCCTTCATATGCCTGACAGCAGTTTGAAGGTAACCCTCGAGTGTAGACTCACTGGGTTCAGCAGAAGTATCTGACCAATGCTGGGCATTCATTGTAATGTCCGATGTAGGCTGAGCCTCTCTAGCAGGATTGTCCATTGAATGGCTTCCTCCATCAGCTAGAGCCTGATAAGCATTCATGAGTGCCCGAATCAAATGCTCTTTGCTCTGGCCAGCCCAAGCAATTTTTCTCTCCATACACATAGCAACCAGATTATCTCTTATCATCTGCTGGTACTCAATGGTCATCCTGAGCCTCACACTTGTTGTCAAATAAAAGGGATAGAAAGAAAAACAAGAGAAGGGGGTAAACAGTGATTGCCAGTCACTGTGCGGATTTTTAAATTATAGTAAAGCTTTGAGTTATGATTCTGGTGAAGTGGGTGTTTTTCTCACAGAATTATACCCACATTCACTTAATTTCTTAAAAATAAAACAATTCTCAATCCCACCACTTGCTACCAAATGTCACAGACCTGCTGGTCCCTTCTCCAGATACACCAATCTAAGAAGAACCGCCTGTGATGTGGGGGTCACTTTGGACACACAGGGTTATACAAACACATTTGCTGCCACCAGCAAAAGACTAAATTAGCGCTGTGAGCAAGGTATGGTTTTGCTTTTACCTGCAAACACACTGCAATACTTAGAAAAAATAGGTAGATGTTAGCCACACGAGGCCTTGAGTTTTAAAAAACACAGAATCAGGACTAGAATTTAGATTTAGATTTAATTCCAAGAATACTTCTGAGTTTTAATTACAAAAAGTGTTACAAAGATTATTAAGAATATTTTTTAAAATTCACACAGAGTATGGTACAATCTCAAATAAAAATAAAAGGAGGTAAGAATTCAGAAGCCTAAACTTACACACAAATCTAGGACAGCTGTAGGGATGACACAGGTGAATTTATTGTTTCAATTCTAGCCATAGCTACATCCCGTGAAAAAAGAACACATATTGTATAGTGGAAGAGATAGTTATACCTTACAGCTGCACTGACTTCTCCCCGCCATTGGGATTTTTAACCATCTCAATGCTGTCTTCCAAATACATTAGTGAGGGGAAGACATAGACATTCCATTTTGCTTTATTATCTGACCCCAGGTTGTTTGAAGATGGGAACTGACTGATGCAGTCTTCCACCCCCCAAACATTTATGATAGGAAGAGAGACCAGAAACTCGAACATAAATTTCTTCTCTCACTTTATTGCTGGGTTTTGATCTTGTCACTACATTTATGACCTCAGGACCTAGTGGCCTGGTGAAATGCACTCAGTAATAACCTCCTATCCCCCCTAAGGTTATGTCCACAGTACAGTGTTTACAACCCAGCAGGGGAGTATGACAGGCAGTTCACACAGGAAATAACATTTTATATCACACACAACAGGAGAAATATCATATTCTGGGATCTGATCATGTGATGGATCCTGACCAGCTGCTTCTCACCTGTGTTAAAGTATAGGGTTGCACTTCAGACTCCACATCCCAGTCCTATGGTAAAATCCACAGTCTGCTTATTAGTACACTGAGAGATTCCTGCTACACTTAGTTCAAGTATCCTGACAATTCCAGTATTCCACAGTCAAGTCTCCAGTTAACAGTTCTCATGCCATTCTGCATCTGCCTGCAGTTACCACTCTAGACAATAATCCAGCGATGTCCTGCCAATTGTATGAGCAGCTACTGCTCAGAGCATAAGACCTGGCAGCATCTCAAATACCGGTGAATGCATACAATCATGCAGGAGTTTCCTCACATTATAACTGGTCTGACAATACTGGAGTGATATGCTCAACATGAACCCTGTCCAGGTTTCATCCAGCCTGACTCAAACCTTGGATCCAGTTCCAGGTCTTGTGAGCAAGCTGCAGAACTTTGAGAATACAGTATGCAAACACTGCTGTTACATGCCTTCCTGGGAATGTCATCTCATGTGGATGTGCTACAGCAGCAGGCTACTATAACTTCTCAAAACATTTTGGACAGTTAACCTTAGTTGAAATCGCCCAAGTGGAGAAAATTTGGATGGCACCTCTTTTTCCAACTGTTCCTTTTTAGCACTCGCCCCATCGCCAGCATACTGGTAGCTGGGATCCCTCTTTCAGAATCATGATAGCCGGGATCCCAGCCGCCAGTAACATGTATGTATTCCATCCATCTCTGCATCCACAAAAGCAGCATTTGATTCACCAACCTCAAGAGGGGTATCCAATGTTCTAGCCAAAGGTTTTACCCCAGGAAGGGTAACCAATGCCTTGACCCCCAAATTAAATATCCAATATCATAGCCGATGGCTTGCACCAGCAGGGAAACTGACACCTTGACCCTAAGGAGATATCTGATATTGTGACCAATGGCTTGACCACAGGAGGGGTAGCTGATGACTCAGCTAATAGCTGGACCCCAGGATGGGTAGCTGATATCTCAGCTAATGGTATGATCCTAGTAGGGGTAGCCAATGTGTTGACACTGAGAGGGGTAGCTGATGACCTGTCTCCAGAAGGGGTATGTGATGTCCAGACTCCAGAAGGGGTGATGTGATGTCCTGACTCCAGGATGGGTACACAATGTCTCAGCTGATGGTTTGACCACAGGAGGGGTAGCTAATGTCTTGACCCTAAGATGGGTAGCCAATTACCTGTCTCCAGAAGGGGTATCTGATGTGCAGACTACAGAGGAGGTATGTGATGTCCAGACTCCAGAAGAGGGGAGCCTGATTTATCGACCCCAGGAAGGAAGTCTGATGTACCAACCCCAGATGAGGGCTATGATGTTCAGTCCCCAGAAGGAGATTTAAAGTATCCTGTTCCAGAAGGCACATCTGGTGTGTTATCTACAGGAGAGGCATCATATTCTGCAGCCCTAGAAAGAGCATCCCACTCTGCAGCCCCTGAGTAGCCATCTGCAGTTCCAGGAGAGGCACCTGATTCCATAGTCTCAAAACATGTATCTTCTCAAGTTTAAGCATGATTAATGGTGCCTCAGAGTTGATCATTAGTTTGAACACAGCATTCTCAGCTCTTACCCAAAATTCCTCCAATCACAACCCGATTTATTCAGTCAGTTCAAATACCAGTAAAGCTATACCCATTCTCTTTGAAGGAGATCTTGCACAATTTTGTGCCCTGGCATGTCAATATCTCACTGATGATTAATCAGATTCATCAATCAGCATTACTCCTGCCAATGAAGTTAATTACTTCCTCAGTGCCTTTATGGGGAAAGCATTGGACTAGGCTAAGCTTTTCATCAAGTCCAAGGATCCATTACTCACTGATCTTTTGGTCTTCCTTAAAGCTGTACAAGAATTCACCCCAAAATCAAACTGTTTGAAACCACCTGAGGATCAAGTTTCTGTCATGTCCAGTTCCAGTCAAAATCTGCCTGCTCAGTCAAGGAACCCAGTCTGACTCTTCCTTCCTGTACCACAAAAGGGACTTCATGTCTTGCTGGTCTTAAGGAGAACCTTTGTGCCTTGCCGATCCCAGGGAAGAACCTTAAATCTGTTCAGTCCCAAGGAGGGACTTCACAGCCTGATGGTCCCATGAAAGGTCTTTTTATTTAGCCCTTTATAAGTCTTCTGGAAATTCTGCCTTGTTGGCCAAAGAACCGTGTATCACTGAGGTCAGAACATTTTTGATAAACCAATGCACCAACAATCCTCATAATTACAAAAATTGCAGTGCTTCTAAATTTTCACAAAAAACTTTCCAACTAAATATATTGCTGCCCATTGCATTTCATTGTCCTATGAAAATTCTGGTCCTTTGAATTCATTGTTCACCCAACCTGTCAAGTGTTCAGCTCCTGAAAAGAAAGCTGTGACTCTTCTACTGGATTTAGACTTCAATTCAGATGACTCTGAAGCGGATGAAGTTCCATTGCTTTCTGTAAATCATGACACTATCCTTATGCATTCTGTAGCTAGACCTAGACAATCTCCTAAGCAAAAGAAACATCACTAGAGACCTTGAAGCTCCCTAATCATATGACTTTGTACACATTTTTGTTCCTTTTTCTGGTTTGTTTGAAAGGGGGGATTCTGTTACAATTCTGTTGCTATTGGAGCATGTTAGCTGATGTATTCCCTCTAGTCAAAAATTGATGTCAGCTGACATTAGCAACTTATCAGAGTCTGCATTCATTGGGTATTCCCTGTTTGCCTTGGGTCCTGTGAGGTATGCAGCTCTACAGCTGCAATCTGTTTTATTATTCAAGGAGCTTGTCTGCTTGGCCCACTGCCATTGGTGACTGCTCCTGCTAATGGGGAGTCAGCCCTGTACAGCCCTGCCAGTGCTACTTTCAGTTTCCTGTTCCTGTCTCTAGTGCTGTGCCTAGTCTCTGTACCTTTGCTGAAGCTTTATCATTTGGCCCTGTTCCCTGAAACATGTTTGAAGTCCTAGCTGTGTGCCTGCAGAAGTTTTCTCAGCTAAGTCTTAATAATCTGTGTTTCCTGAATTCCAGTAACTGATTCCTGTTTAAAGTATCTTGTTGGAAGCCTTGTCAGCCTGTCCCAGTTCAAGCCTTGCCTTGCTCTGTATCCAGGAAACGCAGTTAAGTGACTTTGTGGTCTATTTACTAAGCCTTGCATGGAGATAAAATGGACGGAGATAAAGTACCAGCCAATGAGCTCTTAACTGCCATGTCACAGGCTGTGTTTTCAAAAATTACAGTTAGGAGCTGATTGGCTGGTACTGAGTACTGGTAACTCTGGGCCTAATTCAGAACTGATTGCAAAAGCAAAATATTTCTCTAATGGGCAAAACCATGTGCACTGCAGGTGGGGCAGATATAACATGTGCAGAGAGAGTTAGATTTGAGTGGGTTATTTTGTTTCTGTGCAGGGTAAATACTGGCTGCTTAATTTTTACACTGCAATTTAGACTTCAGTTTGAACACACCCCACCCAATTCTAACTCTCTCTGCACATGTTATATCTGTCCCACCTGCAGTGCATATGGTTTTGCCCATTAAAGAAAAAGTTTGCTGTTGCGATCAGGTCTGAATTAGGCCCTCAGTCCACTTTATCTCCACCCAAGGTTTAGTACATTGGGCATAATTCAGACCTGATCGCTAGGCTGTGTTTTCGTACAGCGAGCGATCAGGTCTAAACTGCGCATGCGTATGCCCCACAATGCGCAGGCACGTCACACGGGTACAAAGCGGATTGCCACTCAGCGATGGGTTTGTGCAAAGGATCCGTTCGCACAGGCATTCGCAAGGAGATTGACAGGAAGAAGGTGTTTGTGGGTGTCAACTGACCATTTTCTGGGAGTGATTGGAAAAACGCAGGCGTGTCCAAGCATTTTCAGGGAGGATTCTTGATGTCAATTCTGGTCCTGTACAGGCTGTAGTGTTCGCAGTGGCTGAGTAAGTCCTGGGCTACTCAGAGACTGCACAAAATCTATTTGTACAGCTCTGCTACACATGCGTTCCCACACTTGCAAATCGAAAATACACTCTCCTATGGGCGGCGACTATGAAAACGCAGGACTGCAAAAAAAACCCTAGGGAGCGAACAGGTCTGATTTAGCCCCATAGACCCCTTTGTTATTAGTACCTTGCCTTGTCCTGCAAAGTTCCAAAAGACTCTCTTTTAAGTACTCTGTGCCTGGGCATATATATTTACAGTGGATTTCAACTGTGCCTGCTTACATTCCTGGTTAAATAATCCCTTCAAGCCTCATATTAGACTGCTGTTTATACTTGAGTTCTCTGTGCCTGGGCATATACATTTTTGGTGGATTGCATCTGTTCTTGCTTATATTCCTGGCTAATTAATCCCTGCAAGCCTCATGTTGGACTGCTGTTTATACTCTGGATATTTTGTACCTTGGATTATTACTGCAATCCCTCTGCTATACTAAATCACTCTGCTGCCTGAATAATGGGGGTCATTCTAACCTGAACGCTCGCTGCAGTTCTTTGCAGCACAGCAATCAGGTCAGAAGTGTGCATGCACCGGCACCGCAGTGCGCCAGCGCATGCGAGACAGCCGACGGCTGTCATTGCCTAGCGATCGCCTCTGCCTGACTGACAGGCAGAGGCATTCGCTGGACGAGAGGGGGCAGCGCGTTTTGTGGGCGCAGTCTGGCCAATGCAGGCATAGCTGAACCATGTGGGGGGGGGGGGGGGCATAGCAGCTGCATGACATCACACGCAACCGCTGCGAGCAGGGCAGCGACGAGTAGCTCCCAGCCAGTGCGCAAAAGCTGCGCTGGCCGGGAGTTACTCCTGAAGTACAAAAGCATCGTCACTGATTGATGCTTTTGTACTTCAGCGACGGGGCAGGGACAAACATGCTGGGCGTCCCTTCACAGGTCTGTGTTCCTGATCATAGCTGTGCTAAATTTAGCACATCTACAATCAACTTGGAATGACCCCCAGAGTGCTAAGTTTATCTTCACTTCAGTGGACATTCATTATCTGCAACAGTGGTTATTGAGTTACATTCTGGTGCTGCATTCAAGTCGTGGGTCAGAGCTAAGTAATCACTCATCAGCTGTTTTTCACCAGTGCTAAAGTATACTGTTGCACTTCAGATTCCACATTCGAGTCCTATGGTAGTCCACAGTCTGCTTATTAGTACACTGAGAG
The DNA here is from genome assembly GCF_028390025.1 of Pseudophryne corroboree. Classification (NCBI taxonomy): domain Eukaryota; kingdom Metazoa; phylum Chordata; class Amphibia; order Anura; family Myobatrachidae; genus Pseudophryne; species Pseudophryne corroboree. Next base: position 184,740,891 of record NC_086452.1, on the reverse strand, counting down.
ATTCTTGCCACACTTAGGGCCTAATTCAGATCTGCTCGCAGCAGCAAATTTGTTAGGTAATGGGCAAAACCATGGGGGACATTTTAGCTAAATTTAGCACAGCTACGATAATCTTCCCTGACAGGCGGGGGGATGCCCAGCACAGGCCCCCCCCCCGCACAAATACAAAAGATGCTTTTGTATTTCTGGAGTAACTCTCGGCCAGCGCAGCTCCTGCAGCTGGTTGGGAGTTGTTCGTCGCTGCCGTTGGCTGCAGAGGCTGGATGTCAAGGATAACACCAAAGGAGAACACTTCCAAGTGAGACTGTTCATTACCCAGTACAACCAAGAAAATGTGACAATAAAAAGAGTTATGGAGCAACATTGAGAACAGGCCTTTTCCCATGCAATAAATGTATATGCTGTCCCTTTATAGACATAAGGGGATTCAACTGGAAATATGAAAAACAAAAAAGTCATAAACTTATTAGCAACGTTACATGTAACACCAATTATGTCATCTATAGGATCACTTGTAGCTGCAATTTGTCCTACATCGGAAAAATGAAAAGATGCTGGAAACTAAGAATACAAGAACATGGGGGGTGGGTAACGGGAGGAAGTATTAGACACATCTAGCTGTTTCTAATGCTATATATATATATATATATATATATGGAAAAGTTCCAAGAATAACCACCAGAGGGATTAAACCCAGAGAAACCAGCACACTGCTTAAATGCAAAAAATGTTTACTGTTCACAAAAGGAACACAAAGTTTTTAAAGGGCAGCAAGCATGTGGCACACATGATGATAGCAGCATATAAAGTGAATCAATGAATACTCAACATTCCGACAGCTGTTTCGACTATCTTCTTCATGGGAATGAGGACAGCTGTTTCGACTATCTTCTTCATGGGAATGAGTAAAGTGTCATAGTGCTGAACACTGCCCACCGCAGTGTCGATTTCCAAAGTGACATGTGCCTGATGTGCTTAGCTACCAGATGCATTTTATAGTGTGTAGTGTACTTACCTGTGAGCCATCACACCTGCACCCGGTCACACGTGGACGCGAACAACGTCACACCCACGCGCCACGGCCGTGACGCTAGCCGGATGTGACGTCCGGGGAAGGGTTAGTCCGCTACACATCATGTGTATACACATGATGGAGCCGGACACTGACCTCCCCGAACGGAAAAGAACATCTCCGAGGCCGCGTCCATGTGTTTCAGGTCGCCCCCGTGCCCCGCGTCACGTTCAACGCGTTACACGTGGCGACCCGCAGGAGGCGCCCAATAAGTCCGGACGGAAAAGTTCATCCGGAACTGAGTGGGCACCATACCTGTTTCCGGGGACAGGATAGAGGCGCACAGGCACCCATCATAAAGATGTAGTGTAAATGGAAATAAATATAAAGATGATACAAACAATAAGCAATAAATCACATAATACATACTGGGCAAATGAAGCATATAAATGGCCAGTCATAGACAAATCCATTGATTAATGAACTAATATTGATTTGTGTTTTAGACTTATTGCTGGCCATGAATGATAACTACTATGCTTTCATAATGTAATAAATACAATGCTCCAAAAGAAAGGCCAAAAAAACAGGCCTAATGGCCAGTATCTATATGTAAACCATAATCTGCAACACATATACAAGTAAATATATAATTAATTAATTAATTGCACTTATCACTTTATTTGTTCAGCTATATCCAATTGCTTTAGATAAAGGTCACGCATGATATATACTCTTCGATGTTAGTACATATATAAAGATACTGTAGAGGATAAATACATTCTTGAAGATTTTTCACTATGTTGAAACACATGTATTTAATATTGTAATAGAGGGGATAAATAAACATATTAAAATATAGATTTGGAAATACACTTTACATGAATCACTAAACTTATTAAATATGGAGCGGTTCATGTCCATACCTGTGGCCTCCAGCACAATTCCTCTTAGGTCTGAATTAGAAACATGCCATTGGGTCGGTACTGAATTGGTTTGACTACCATGGGACTGTTAGTTTATGTTTTGTCTCTTTTTCTCTCATTTTTTGTATTTGTATTTATGTGTAATGTTTTTCTATGCAAAACTTTAATAAAAAAACTATGACATTTAAAAAAAAAAGAATACAAGAACAAATGCGCAATATAAAAAATAGGTTACAAAATCACAGCTTTCCTCGCCATTTCCAAGAGAAGCACAAATTGGACACTAAAGATCTATTTTTCACAGTGGTCGAACATATCAGGGAAGATACCAGGGGGGGGGGGGGATAGGGATCTTCTATTGGCCAAATGAGAATCCTTTTGAATTTTCACACTTAACACAATGATTCCGGGTGGCTTTAATGAAAGTGTTGACCTGGTTGCGTTTCCTTAGGCCATATGGGGGTCTTTATTCCTCATATCATCTTTTCTCTCTATCCTTTACCCCAGTTGCAATTCAGCCACCTATACCATAGACTGCCATCTACTTATCCTTCTTTTATACCCTTGTCGCAAGTTAGCTACCTATACTATAAATTGCCATCTACTTAATTTTCTTTTCTTTCCTCACCCCACACTTTGGCCCTATAGGGGAATTTTTTATACCTGCATGGAGACATACTCTGGGTGTCACTAAAAAAAATATAGCCACCTTATTTGCCATGTCTTCTTGAGGCGGCAAATAACACATTATACGTAATCTATTTTGTCTTCGAGACAATGAAGTGTGATTTGTCTGTTGTTTACGATACAAAATGGTACATCTGGAAAACTCCCTTGTATAATATATAGTATTTGAGATAATGACGTATGATCTGTGAGTTGATTTCTATATAGAATAATACACCAGGAAAATTCTTCTATATGACATATTCATTTATTAAGTGTGAATTCAAATTATGATTAGTGTATTATTGAGCTTATGAATAATGTATATATGTCACTAATAATGTAAAAGTGGGGTCAACATCAAGTAAGTTTCCTAAATGTAGGCACGGTTTACATGTTTATGCTGTCCCTTTTCTAGTCTTGTCCAATGACATATATTTGTTTAGTAATGTCTAATTGAGGAGTGGGCTTATGAGCCTATATTCATCACTAGTTCACTTTTGGGTAGTCATATGATCTTGAATTTTGCATACCCCTAAAGCGGATTGTTGTTATTTAACCTCTCCTAAATACGTTAGTACATACCAGCCTTCTGTATAGATTATTTTGACTTTTTAGATTCATCTTATGTGACCTAATAGTCACACATAGGACGCTCACCATACACAAAATGATAACACACATAAGTACCTCCACTTTTTTCAGTTTGCAGCACCCGTTTTTATTCAAGCAGAAACCCTCTTGCGCAATAAAAAAAATATATATGATATGGCTGAAGATCCAATAAAACAAACTTGTTTATAAATTTTATATGTTTTAATACATAAAAATATATTCCATAAATAAGAAACTTGACCGGTCAAAAAAATACCTAACAATCAATATTCATATGCAATATTATAAGCTTCCTAAGGAGGTGGATCAAAGCATATTCTGTGCACAGATACTGTATATAATATCATAAACGAATATAGGATCAGTCCATGTATTGAGTTTAAAAGATTCAAATACCAGCTGTAGTATGAGCCCACAAAGCAAATATTATCCTTGAAAGTTGCTTTGTATAACAGTTCCTCAATATGTTGCCGTTCAACAAGGGAACATAATATTGTAAAAGAGCCGCTCCATACTGGAGCCATACGTGTAGCTACTACCAGTACTGATAGCACGAGGGAGTCTCAATATCAATCGAGGCGGTCTCTGGCTGCGGGAACTGGCACCTGCGTCGGCGCCTGCTATACTGAATATCACCCGGCTTCCAAGCTCTGTGAGTCCACGCCTCTAAGCGCCGCTTGCAAACATCAAAGTAACGGCCGTTCTCCTCCCGATACTGGTCTGGCTGAAGAAGGTAGCAATAAACGGCAATACCAATGTGGGTTTAAAGCTGGTACAGGGGTCCAAAAAGTGCTGCCTCTGATGCGTTTCGCTCCTCTCATGGGGGCTTTGTCAAAGAATGAACTCCAAATGCTCCAGGACCCTTTTTAAAGGAGTAATCCCTGCTCCTATTGGTGTATCTAATGATAAATATAAGACACCTGTTCCAACATCTAATTGATTCCACCTCCTGATCCAACCTCCTCAAATTAGTATAAAAAAGCACATAAGCTCTGTCTTTACTTAATAATAAATGTGCAATAAACATAGCTTTATATATAAAAAATATATAAAAATAAATAAGAGTAAAAATAAAAAATAAATATAAATGAATATGCCCATTTGTCCATATAATCTCTTGATACTTCATTTTAACAGCAGCCCAAATAATAAAAGAATATAGAAAATAGTATATATAAAAATATAGAGATGTGCACGTTCACACATAGCACACCCACCTATCCAATGAATCGAACTTGCTACCCTGTTCATCACAGTCCATTGCTCTATCATTCAACCATCATCAACCCTTAATAGCCATAGCCAGTTTTAACAAATCACTATTCCATATGGCATTAATATGGTCTTTATAAGATATCATGTACATACAAGCATATACCCATATAAACACATAAATATAACTCTCCCTTCAAAAAAATAAATTGTTCACAATGATCCCATGCGTTAATCACATCCCACTTTTACAGTGTAATATAAAAGTAAACAATAAATACGAAAAATATTGCTACCAATAACCAATCTTCCCATTCCGTAGATTGAACTCACAGTCCCACCCTTCCTAATCCGTTGTTTTACCATTCCTCCACCCTCAACCCTGATAACCATAGTATTCAGTCCCTATCTTTTACATATTACAACCTCACTCTCACACTTTAATATAGATCATAGGGTCACAATTTAACTTGTGGTATTTACTTCTTAAACTTCCTACTTATTATATCAATAATCTTACACTACATCTATCCACATCATCATGGTCTCACAGTATCCAAGTTAATTACAAATCCTTATTAACACACGTTATCTTAATAACATATTTTCTAATTACTATATAAACTTACATACCAATATATCCTATATAATGCCCTTCCCCCCCCTCCACTTTCCATTTGACTACGATAGTGATGATGATTTAACCTAAAAACCATAAACAAAATTGACTTCCAACACCGAATGAAAATAATCCCTAGGCAAATTATTCAAACTCAATGCTTTCATTGAGTCCTTGCGGTTATAAAGTTTTCAGGCGGAATATCCACAACGCCTCTTTTTTTACATAGATTCCTAAAACGATCTCCCCCTCTAGCGGTCCCCTTAACATGGTGAACTCCTACCACCCTAAGTCCTTCTGGATTAGACTGATGTTCCATAAGGAAATGATGGGAAACACGATGTTTGATATAACCTTTCATAATATTGAGCCGATGTTCCCTAAACCTGGTTTTAAGTGAACGGGTAGTCCTACCTACATACTAAAGGCCACATGGGCACTGCAGCATGTAGATACAATATGTAGTATCGCAGTTGATGTATTCTCGTATAATGAATTTCTCTTTTGTAGTGAATGCTTCTATTTCTCTAGATTTATTCACTATATATCCATATGTGAGGCATCTTCCTTTCCCACATCTATAACAACCCACAACAGGTTTCCCCAACCAAGATGAAGACAGAGAATTGTCTCCCTCTGGGTTTTTTTCAACATACTAGGGGCTATTACATTTTTGAGATTGCGATTCTTTTTAAATAGGATCTGGGGGTCTGGTAGAATCGCAGATTGTAATATACTGTCTTGTTGTAAAATTCTAAAGTTCTCTTTCACCACCTTTTTAATTTCTAAAGACTCATTATTATATTTAGTTATGAATCGCATCCGAGCTGGATTTTCACTACTGGATGATTCATGTGGGATGGCCTTTTTCTTATTCATTAATAATGTATTCCTATCGTTCTTTGCTATTTTGTCATGAGCTGCTATTACCATATCTTTCGGGTAACCTCTAGTTACAAAATCCTGTGTCATTTCATTAGCCTGTTCCCTAAAATCTGCCATATTAGAACAATTCCTACGCAACCTGCCAAATTGACTGTATGGTACATTGCGTAACCAGGGTTTATAATGATTACTGGAATAATGGAGGAAATTATTGGTATCAACTTCCTTTTTGTAATTTTTTGTATCAATATTCCCTTCACTAGAGGAGATGGCCAGGTCCAAATAATTCACCATAATTTTACTATAATTGTGCGTGAATTTTAAATTATACTCAGTGTTCAAAAACGTGACAAAATCAAGTGCCGGATCTAAATCCCCATCCCAAATAAAAAATAAATTGTCTATATAACGGCCATAGAATACCAGGTTCGCGCCGAACGATCCACTCCAAATGAACTGATCCTCAAACATTCCCATATATAAATTTGCAAAGCTCGGCGCGAACTTGGTACCCATGGCCGTTCCCAATACCTGTAAAAAGAAATCCCCTTCAAAAACAAAATAATTGTGTTCACCCGTTTTTATGTCTAAAACAGATGGAACGCAAACAAACATGGCGCTGGAATGCATATAGTTCCTGTTCCAGCGTCATGTGTAATTCTTGTAACTGATTGGATACTGTGGTCACATGACCGAAAGTCACGTGACCACGACAATACGGCTAGAATACATTATTGAGTTGGACGGCACCGGAAGGTGTGGTCCGTCACTTAGTAATCTGATTTAGGCCAGGTCCCCAGCCACTACTTCAGTGGGCACTGTTATAAAGATAGGAGACAATGATGTCCCTCCCCTCTTTCCTCTGATTGGGTCATTCCACTTGTCAATCTGACAGTGCAAACACACACCAAGGCATTATGGGTAGCCGCTAGGCATTATGGGGCGATTCCTTAATTACGTTTTATACACCATTCTAGTGTTGTTTTTAAACTTCTGAGGGGTCAGTTACCCTTGGCTACACTAGTACCATCCCCTGTTCTGAGCAGTTTACATGTCTAAGTAGTTGAAATGAAAGTATACACGCTGTGAAGTGTCCACCAATCATGGAAGGGGGAAATTATGTCACGATTTCCACCACAATAAAAGGAGGGCCAGTGCCCTCACTTTAGCACTTGTGATACCAGGATACACCACTCATTTAGCTGGATGGTAAGCATTCCCCACTATACTTGTTTTTGATTAAGATGGGTTTAGTACCATGCACTATAAAGTCACATTGTTTGATTATGATCCCACAAATATACTAAATACAATGTTTATTGTGTAATGAACCTAGAACCTCATAGAGGACATAAGGCATCCATATGTTATCATTTTAACTATTAAGTATATACAAAATGTTGCCAATGAGACGTGATAAGGGCATCTTTTTTTATTATAAGTCATATTTGAATATGGCCTAGGTTTGATCTCCTGTGATTTCACAAGATTATGCTTATATGTACATAATGTTGTAGATAAGAGGCCACCAAATTGATAATCACAATCAGTATAATCCCAAATACTAATTCAAATATGCCCCAGACCTACCCTGTGTGGTGATCTTGATTTTCTTGTGGTCAGTTAAATGGATATGCATTGATTTCATTTGATAATATCCACCAGGTTGAATGTTTCTGAGATTTTCCTGTGAAATTTCCCTGTGAATCAGAGCCCTTGAGTATCGCACGTCCTTTCTTAGAGATCACCAGGCATGTGTTCTTGGCAGTGGTGCAAGTGTGCGGGTACTGTTGGGTATGGTGTACCCTTAAGAATTTGGCAGTGGGTACGCCATACTGCCATCCGCACACATTGCAGCACACCAGTGACCCGCCTCGCCATTACTGCCGCCTCACACTTTGCCTTGCCTGGGCTGCCTTGTAGGGAGGTGGAGCCTCATCTCCTCCGCTGGCGCTTGCTGCTCCTCAGCCTGGGCAGGGGCAGATGCATGTACGGGGATCGGAAGGTGTCCAGTTTACCTGATTGTCCTCTGTGAGTGGCGCACAGCTCCCGGGAGCGAAGACTGATGGAAGCACCACCATGCGCAGCCTCGGGAATACAGCACCCGTCGCGCGGAGGAGCGGTGCCATGAATGAGGGAGAGAGGGGGATCACACCTGGGAAGTGGGGGCGGCAGCGAGCACAGTGCTGCATGACTGACTTTGTGTGGTGGTGGCGGGTTCCGGGTGACCAGGTACAGTAGCAGCAGCAGCAGCAGTAGCAGCACAGGCACATACACATATTCTCCCCAGCAGCAGCAGCAGAAGACAGTGCCAGCCCCAGGCAGCAGCAACAACGGTGAGTTGCACTGCTGGGGCATATCTGGCACTCTGAGGGCATGTGTATCTGGCACTGTGGGGGCATATCTAGTACTGTGGGGGCATGTGTATCTGGCAAAGTGGGGGCATATCTGGCACTCTGGGGGCATATATGGCACTCTGGTGGGAATATCTGGCACTCTGGGGGCATGTGTATCTGGCACTGTGGGGACATATCTAGCACTGTGGGGGCATGTGTATCTGGCAAAGTGGGGGCATATCTGGAACTGTGGGGGCATATCTGGTACTCTGGGGGCATATCTGGCACTCTGGTGGTAATATCTGGCACTCTGGGGGCATGTGTATCTGGCACTGTGGGGACATATCTAGCACTGTGGGGGCATGTGTATCTGGCAAAGTGGGGGCATATCTGGAACTGTTTGGGCATATCTGGTACTCTGGGGGCATATCTGGCACTCTGGTGGTAATATCTGGCACTCTGGGGGCATGTGTATCTGGCACTGTGGGGGCATATCTGGCACTGGGGGCATATCTGGCACTCTGGTGGGAATATCTGGCACTCTGGGGGCATGTGTATCTGACACTGTGGGGGTATGTGTACCTGGCAAAGTAGGGGCATATCTGGAGTGTTTGGGCATATTTGGCACAGTGGGGGCATATCTGGCACTGTGGGGCATATGTGTATCTGGCACCATGGGGCATATCTGGCATATGTGTATCTGGCACTGAGCCCCCACCATGCCAGATATGCTCCTACAGTGCCAGATGCACAAATGCCCCGTTTGTGCATCTGGCACTGTAGGAGCATATCTGGCATGGTGGGGGCATATGTGTATCTGGCACTATTGGGGTCATATGTGTATCTGGCCCCTCCATATGTGTAGCATGCCCCCATTTTCATTGGCCACACCCCATGTGGAATTTGACCACACCCATTTTTTGAGGGGCGTGCACACAGTACCTATAAGACATTTTTTATACTTGCACCACTGGTTCTTGGTTAAAATAAAAAGTGCCATGTTGAATTCACTGTATCAAGAAATGTGTAAAAATGGGGATCTTTCTTCAATAGGCACAATTGTTTACTTGAATATTAATGTGAGGCCTGTTTGGTGAAAAAGTGTCCAAGTAGTAGAACACTACCTTATGGTACAGTCATCTAATGATATACTCCTCATTTGAGGTATGTGTTTCCATTTGTGTCTTTATATTTATTTACATACCTTAAATGGTTCTTCTCCATGTCATTTCCTTTTCTTGGTCCAAATCCCTCACTTCCGTCTGTAACTCCAGTAGCCTGTTTGTAATGATGTTCCAATTTCTCTTTTATTGTATTTAATATATAATTATTTGAAAGATTATGTTCTAACATTGTAGATACACTCCTGATGAAGTCTCTGCGCTAGACGAAACGCATTGGATATTCTATCTTCTATGATTGGAAGGAGGATATCATAAAAGAAGTATTTTGTACTTATGTGAAAACAGACCCCCATTACATGTGGTAGGGGGCTGTTGTACCAAAGAGGATCTACATGTATATGGACACTGCTGCTATTTTTATGAATTTTAAATAAAATGTGTGTATTGGAACCTACTGTTTATTTTATGATGCATGAAATGTTATGCTATACCATTGTATAAATGCCAGCAAAGGAGGGAATATTTTTTTTTTCTTGGGGCGCCACTTTCGCTATTGTTATGCATATTGGGGGTCATTCTGACCCAATCGCACACTGCAGTTTATCGGAGCGGTGCGATCGGGTCAGAACTGCGTATGCGCCCACACCAAAGTGCATTGGCGCATGCCAGATGGCCGAAGGCCATCTGGCCTTTACGATTGCCTCTGCCTGATTGAGCGGGGAGGCGGAATGGTGGCGTTTGGCTGCCGTTTCGTAGGCGAGTTCTGGCCAATGCAGGTATGGCCGGACCGAACGGGGGGAGGGCCGCATCGGCTGCATGACGTCACACACAGCTGCTGCGGGCCAGGGAGCGATGAGTAGCTCCCGGCCAGCACGCTAAAGCTGCGCTGGTCGGGAGCTACTCTTGAAGTGCAAAGGCATCGCCTATGTGCGATGCCTTTCCACTTCTGCAGGGAAGGCTGGCACTGACATGTGGGGTGGGATAGGCCCGTGCTGGGCGTCCCCCCACATGTCGGTGTGAATGATCGTAGCTGTGCTAAATTTAGCAGAGCTACGATCAACTCGGAATGACCCCCACTGTTTACTGCAGTTCTTTCTAACAGGGAACCTAGTAAAATAGGCTTTTAATAGGCTTTTCTAATAGTGAATTAGCTGGATGCCATATATTTACTATTTAAACAGTGCAACAAGGGAGTCTGTGATATATATATAAATAGATAGATAGATAGATAGATAGATAGATAGATAGATAGATAGATAGATAGAGAACTCGTGAACGGCGGCACTCAGGACTGTATTAATATGAAGAAATCACCGACACATGGCAATGTCTTTTCAACGTTTCAGTGCTGCTGCATTTTTATCAAGAAGTGTCACACAGAATAGAAAACAAAACATAAACTTACCCCCTAAATAGCCCCAGTGAGCCGACGTCTCTGGCGCCGCTTCCCGCCTCACCGCACAAACACCAGGACGCTGGAAAGTGACGACAGAGAGTCACGTGTTCACGTTGCATAGCAACAACGGACAAATGCATACAATACTAAACACCACAACATAAATGAACATTACAGAGTATTTTCTAGGTGATGGATCAACATAAACCTACAAAACAATACCAAATCAGTAATTATATACAGAGAAACATTCTTTACATAATCAATGCTATCATGAGAACTTAATTGCACGTATGTCATGGTATCTCAAAGTCCACACAGTATCATGTTAACCCTTATCAAAAAGTAGCTAGCGCTGCATAATGAGTTATAAGTGTACAACAAACCAAATATATTGCAGAATATCAATAAAAAATAAAGTACATAACAGAACATGGTAAATCAATAAGAAAGGAATGCAAAAACACCGTTCTAAAAAACAATGTAACCCAAGCAATTAATTTAACCCCCTCGGGGATAATGTTCCTAATCTGTCAATCCATTGCACCACACGCTGTATTAGAAGTTTCTTCCTATCGCCCCCTCTAATTAAAACCGGAACATGGTCGATAATTCGATATTTAATAGCTGTTAAATTATGTCTGGCTAATGCAAAGTGCTGCGACAACGGCTGATCGCTGGTGCCTTTCAAAATAGCTGCCTTAATGGCCAAGCGATGAAGGGCCATTCGCTCCCTAAATTGTCTCTCAGTCTTTCCCACATACTGTAGGGAGCACGGGCACATTTGTCTAAACTTGTCTCGGATAAAGAGGGTTATTGGCTGACTAAATTAGAAAAAGATATCTTAAAGTATAAACAAGATCTATTACAATATAAGAAAGAAAAACGGAGTAAGGTAGATCAAGATTACGAGCACCAAAGAGTTTACAGCTGGCTTAGAGGATCTTATGCTAAAGATGATAAACGGCCCCTATTTAGAAAGAGAATTAACCATAGATATGGTAACCTGTCCTCTATTGCAGCTACAACTGGAAGTGACAGTGATGTTCAATTTGATGACCAAGCTTTGGTACAGCACCCAGGCCCGGCGACAGGGGGGGTCAAAGGGGACAGCCATCCCGGGCCCCAAGGTTCGGAGGGGCCCCGAGGCTCAGAGACATACAAAACGGAGCAGCGGCACCTTTGATTTGCATGCTGGCCCATACGCGCACGCAGGGGGGGGTTTCCGAGTACCTAGAAACCCCCCTGGCCGCCAATCAAGTGCTGTCCGAATTTTTTTTTTTTTAAACACAATACCTACATCGGAGATCAGCCGCACCGCACGCCCTGTGACTCTCTGTGCCTGCTGCAGCAGCTGCCTCCGTGACATATGCACTGAGATGCTGGCTGCTGACAAGCAGGGGGAGCAGCTCCTCTCAGGCTGATCTGCGGCTGGAGAGGAGAGAGGTGCATGGTAACGTCGCGCCGCTCCGCTGCCTGTCTTGTCTCTTGTGTGTCTTCACTCCCTGCCAGGGCACTCAGCAGCGAGGACCAAGTGATGTGGGTGCCGGTCTTTGATCTGCATGCGAGTGCGGGGACCCGACAGGTAGGAGGGGGCTAGGATTCGGGTTGGATGGGCTGAGGAATAATTGCGCTGGCTGTCCATGGGGTGGGGTGGGGTGGGGGGAATGGGGGTGTTTGAACATGAATGGTGCCTGCACTGTCTATAAAGGGGTGGGGGTGGGTGGCTGATCACGGTGCCTACTCTGAGTGTCTATAGAGGAGGGGGGGGGGGGGGTGCTTTGGGAGGGATGATAGTGGCTGTGCTTTCTGTTTATGGAGGGGGGGGGGGGTCTTTCTAAGTTTGTTGTTGTGTGTAAACTCAGGGCCCCAGTCACATCCTAGACTCATTGCAGGAAAAATCAGGCAAGAAATGAGGCATTCACTGAAGTTTCAATGTTATTCAATTCAATATTTTCATCAAATTGTAAAGGACTTATCTATCCGAACTATCCATGGCGCTATCTGATTGCAGATCCTGGCGGCGCAGAAGAATGTCGTCACATGGGGTCGCCAACATTGGCGTCATTGAGGGAGCCAGACCACCTAATGTTGAATTGAATAACATTGATATGTAGGTGAACCCTTCGTCTCTTGTCTGATTATTCCTGCAATGAGTGCCGCCTGCTATTCAATTGTATATTCTGGAGACGCCACCCTGGAGTTTCCTTATTAAGGAAGGCACCTGCACTTACAGTATATTATAGGGTGTCGTACGGTATGCCAGCGCTCGGGCTCCCGGCGCCCAGCATACCTGCGCCGGGAGCCCGACCGCCGGCATACCGACAGCGTGGCGAGCGCAAAGTAGCCCCTTGCGGGCTCGCCACACTATTTTATTCTCCCTCCGGGGGGGTCATGGACCCCCACGAGGGAGAATAGTTGTCGGTATGCCGGGTGTTGGGATTCCGGCGCCGGTATACTGTGCGCCGGGATCCCGACATTCGGCATACAGAAGACCACCCATATTATATACTGAAAACTATAAATTGTATCGCCGGGATCTATTTTTTTACCCCCAATACTGGCATTTATCATGGATTATGCTTTTGCATAGTCCGCGATAAGCAGCTGCCAGAGCTGCAATAACACATGGGATTGGGGACTTATCTCTGATCCCATGTGTTTTTGTGTTTTTGTGCAATCGCAGGTCCGTTATCGGACAATGAAAATGGACCCTAATTGGATACCACTACAATGACCACTGGCCATTAATCGCTATATCAGTCCCTTTTTTACAAGCCGAAAGCTAATCGGATATAATTGGATACCCCCCTATGTTGCAAGCTTATTCTGGTTCGACTTTTTTTCATTGGTCTGTTACCAATTATTTGGAAACCCCCCTTTCAAAATCCTGCGTTTGCCACTGTGGCCGGTCACTGCTACACAAACAATGAAGCCAATTGGCTAAAGTAATCCCCCACTACGGCAACCCGCCACCGCGACCTCCTCCCCATCAACCCGCGGCAACCCCAGTTAACACATACATGCGGTGCATGCGCCATGGGAATGAATGATGGCGCTATCCTGGCATCATTCATTACACGAGAAGCTGACTGTGCCCGTGCCGACTCTTCTGACCTACTCCCTGCCTCCAGCGGCTAGCGAAGAGCAGGAGGAGAGACCGTGCTTGCAGCGCAATCTGGCTGCAAGCAGAAGAATCTGGCTGCAGTATCAGCAGCACTGCATTTCTCACCCCTGGGAGGGGTACACTTGTGTGGTATTTAAGTGTGTATATTTAATTCTATTCTAATGTGTGTGTGTATGTAGATAGATAGATAGATAGATAGATAGATAGATAGATAGATAGATAGGTGTATGTGTGTGTATGTATGTATATATATATATATATATATATACACACACACACACACACACACACACACACACTAGGTGATTCATCGCTACATATATATATATTACCAAATCTTTCTTGGCTTAAATTTCAGCAGAAAATGGTTGGGCGGGAGGGGCCCCCAGAGACTTAATTGTACCGGGCCCCAAGATTTCTGTTGCCGGCCCTGACAGCACCCTTTAGGCATTCGAACCAGAGCTCAAATATTAAATCCAAATGGCAGTTCACACAGAGGGGTCAGCAGAACGCGAGGCAGGAGAAAAGCCAGCGGAAGACCACCAGTCCGACAGAGGACTTAATATTTAACCTTTCCTCTAGAACTCTTTCTAAGGATGAGACCGCAGTGTTACATAAAGGACTTGCCTTTGTTTATACTTCTTCCTTTGAAATTCTACAATGGAAAGTTGATTCATTCAAACTGAACTGCAAAGTAAAATTGAGAGAGCACTTTGGAGCGCAACAAGTTGTTCCAACTTCTGATTTATTACCTGCACATATAGCACCCTCAGCCGGGGCAAATCCAGAGTGGGGAGCAATAAGTGTGATCACTCCCCCCTGCCTACTGCACAGGCAGAAGAGACTGCTGCTGGTAAGAGGCAGCAGCCTCCCTGCACCACAACGGCTGGATAACAAAGCTGCTGCTGACAGGAAAGGGGGGCAGCCCCGGACCTGGGCCTCTCCATCAGGCACCCGCCTGGGTAATTAGTACCCATTCCCCACCCTCTTGGTGGCAGTGGCTGTATATGCATTGTGTACTTCAAATGCATCATTTACAAACACTGGGGAATGCAGTTTTCCCCCTTGTATATTAATACTTATAGTGCTGTTATTACTAACATCATGTAACACACACTTTTCTCTTGTGTAGTAGTCTTTCTTTTGTATAACTTGTGAACTGTGACTGCACCATGAATGAACGCTTGGAAAAGCACTTCCCTCTGTGTGCAAGGTGAATATTGTCACTTGATCATTGTCTCAACTTCTAAATATAATATTGTGTCTTGACAATCACTAAATAACCTTACATTTATACTGTAAACTATTGGTATTTGTCCTTTTTATGGCAGGGTCGTTACTAGGTGTGTGTGGAGTGTGCCACATAGCACTACAGGGAAGGGGGCACTGTTGGTGGCACTTGGCAACTTATCTGTTTTAATTACTTTCACTTGCAGCTTCCCCCCTTTTTGAAGCCCAGTAACTCCTGACCGCCCCTGTCTCCTACTCCCACCCCTTCTATCACTAATACCAATACAACAGTCATGCACTTAACTTAATAGCTCTTTGCTATTCAGTCACACTATCCTTTATTACATTTCAAGTTGCTGACATACAGACAGAGAGGGGGAAGTTGCAAATCCCACCCCTACATTTCCCTTCAGCACACTAAAAAGTTACCTGTATCCAGAGGCATAACTAAGGGGGGTCGAGCAGGGCACAGAAGAAGGGGGCGCCGCTGGCCAGGGCATCATACCTGCTTGACCCCCTCTTAGTCACCTTGCCTGCTGCCCGCTGTCGCTGTCATTGCACTGCTGCTGTCCGTCCATCCTCCCCACTGCGCCGCCGAGCTACACCCACCGTGGACTTGGTGCTCGGTGGCGATTGAGCTGCTGCTGGGAGGGAGCGTGACTGTGGCACCAACGTCACGCTCCATGAGCTCTCTGCTGCTCAGCCACCCCTGCTCCGGACTTGCTGGCTCCCGGCTCCCAGTTGAACGTGAGGGGGTAAGAGGGGAGAGGGGGGGGGGGAGGAAAATAACACAAAAAAACACACAAAAAAAAGTAAAAACACACTATCTCGGGGGAGGGGGACACCAATACCCCTTTTACACCGCCAGCATATAACACGGGTTATTGCACATGAGCGCGCGTAACCCAACACGGGCTGGCTGGTGTAAAAGGGTCGATTTGGAATAGTACGGGTCGAGTGACCCGGTATTCCAACTCGGAAAGTTTGCGGGGTTGAACACGTGTTCAACTTGGCAAACTGAGCAGTGTAAACTGTAGCCGGGTCGATGGGACCCGGCTTCCCATTTACACTCTATGGGGGAGATTCAAATGTATGAAAAGTCGGTTGGGTGTCTGTTTTTTCCTGTCTATTAGATAGGAAAAAACAGACTCGCAACTGACTTTTCAAACATTTGAATCTCTCCCTATGTGCGGGCGGCACTTGGAGATCATGTGATCTCCAAGCGCCGCCCCCGTGGCGTCACCGGCAACGTCACCAACCCGGCAATATGCCGGGATGGTGACACCGGTGTAAAAGGGTGCTGATGCGGGTCGCAGCCGGGTAGCACCCGTGTTAGGCTCCCGACTGCGAACCGCTTTATTAGGTCTAAAAGCGGTATAAATGACACAGAATGAAGGGTAAGACCAGATTAAGGCTTGTGGGGGCCCCAGGGCAACACATTTGTGGGGGGCTCCATCACTAAATATTAACGCCACCCACCAGTGGCGTAACTAATGGGTGCGAGCAGGACACGTGCTGTGGGCATCATGGCAGACCCAGCCAATCTTAATCTTGCCCTGGGCTCCAAAAACTCTAGTTATGCCTCTGCCTGTATCCATACCTGAACCTATCTGGTAATAGAAATTCAGAGAATTAGTTTACACATGTTTGCAAACACATGTTTAAGCTGCTGGCCACTTTCAAGGCTTCTCTGATGTCAGCATTCCTAACACTACATGATAGTAGTGCCCACATAGGGCCATGCAATTTGTCACAGTAGGCCTCATGATAAAGGCTATTACTAAAACACATCCAGACAGAGAGCTAACTTACCCAGGAGCCACCCCCAGGATCTCCCATTGGCACTACAAGGAACAGCATGCCTTCCAAATACTGCTCCCATTCAATGCCTCTAGCACACAAGTAGACAAACATTGGTAGTTGCTCTGTCATTCTTGGAAATAATTATGTATCAGGTGCTGGAAAGGGGGAGGTTCCTTGTAGTGCCAATGGGAGATTCTGGGGGTGGCTCCTGGGTAAGTTAGCTCTCTGTCTGGATGTGTTTTAGTAATAGCCTTTATCATGAGGCCTACTGTGAAAAATTACATGGCCCTATGTGGGCACTGCTATCATGTAGTGTTAGGACTGCTGAAATCGGAGAAGCCTTGAAAGTGGCCAGCAGCTTAAACATGTGTTTGCAAACATGTGTAAACTAATTCTCTGAATTTCTATTACCAGATAGGTTCAGGTATGGATACAGGTAATTTTTTAGTGTGCTGAAGGGAAATGTAGGGGTGGGATTTGCAACCCCCCCCCCCCACACACACACACACACTCTCTGTCTGTTTGTCTGTGACCCCTCCCCCTTTCCAGCACCTGATACATAATTATTTCCAGGAATGACCGAGCAACTACCAATGTTTGTCTGCTTAAGTTGCTGACATACCCAGGAGTTGAAATCATTGCCTGTGGCATTCCAGTCAGACACTCTACTCATTAAGCTACAATATCTGTCCGTACATAGAAAGTTAGAGTATTCTAAAAATTTGAAGCTTTCAGTACCTTGTACTTTGTGAAAAAATTATCAGTATTGCAGCTGAGCAGATCTATGAAGTGTGTGGCTGCAATGGATTGGATGTTGGGCTGCCCACTACATGGATCTGCTTAATTGCAATGCTGATTATTGTTTTTCAAAGTACAAGTAGCTTCATATTGTAGAAACCTCAGCTTTTATGCAGTATCACATAGATCAATGAGTATGGAGTTTGACTGGAATGCAACATGTTATAGGTTTGAATACTGGGGATGGCAGTATATTGAAATGTGTTATTTAATAAAGGGTATAGTAACTGAATAACAGCAGGCTCTCAAGTGCATGGATGTAGTATAAAGAGGATTTAAGTTTAAATCCATATTCTTGCAGTGTTCTATAAATGTGCGTGTATATAATATATATACTGTGTATAGATAGATAGATAGATAGATAGATAGATAGATAGATAGATAGATAGAAAACAAAATTTGGTAAAGGGGCATCATGGCATGGGCTTTCTCTGTGATCAATTTTGTCATGCTCCTTCCCCATGAGCAGGGGCGGATTTAGGGGCCCCTAGTGTGAAATTCACCACTGCCAACGTGTCAGCAAGTATGATATATCTACAGGGACTTTGTTGACATGACGATGCCATCACTGGGATCCTGACCAAAGGTCTAATGCTACTTCAGGTATTTTCAGTGTGGGGTATTATAATTTAAACATGCCATCATGTTAAAGTTATAAAATCTGCACTGTTAAAATACCCTATGTAGCATTGGGTGGTCTTCAGTATGCAGGCTCTTGGGATCCCGGCGCACAGTATACCGGCGCCGGGATCCCGACAGCCGGCATACCGACATTTATTCTCCCTCGTGGGGGTCCACGACCCCCCTGGAGGGAGAATAAAATAGTGTGGCGCGTGTAGCGTGGCGAGCGCAGCGAGCCCGCAAGGGGCTCATTTGCGCTCGCCACACTGTCGGTAAGCCGGCGGTCGGGCTCCCAGCGCCGGTATGCTGGTCGCCGGGAGCCCGACCGCCGGCATATCGTAGTGAACCCGTAGCATTAGACCTGTGTCCAGATCCTAGCGCCAACATTATCATGTCAACATAGTCACTGTGAATATCGTGACTGTCGTTATAATGTACCCATCCCATGTACTGTTCAACTTATGTTTACCCTGCAATTTGGAGTCAAGATTGGTTTCTCTCCCTTGTCAGCTGTACAGTAAATCGACCTGTACATTTTAAATTAACCACCCTGCTGCCACACATACTGTACACCTGCAGTGCAAGACGGTTTGCAAAGATGCAGCTTTCAGCTGATATGTTCCTCACTATAAGTATGGAGCATAATTCTTATAGAGTTCCAATAATTTCCCAATACATATCTTATCAGTAACATTCACAGATATTTATAGCTCCTACATATTACATAAGGGGTCATTCCGAGTTGTTCGCTCGCTAGCAGATTTTAGCAGCATTGCACATGCTAGGCCGCCGCCCTCTGGGAGTGTATCTTAGCTTAGCAGAATTGCGAACGAAAGATTAGCAGAATTGCGAATAAAAAATTCTTAGCAGTTTCTGAGTAGCTCGAGACTTACTCCTACACTGCGATCAGTTCAGGCCGTTTCGTTCCTGGTTTGACGTCATAAACACGCCCTGCGTTCGGACAGCCACTCCCCCGTTTCTCCAGACACTCCTGCGTTTTATCTTGGCACGCCTGCGTTTTTCCGCACACTCCCAGAAAACGGTCAGTTTCCGCCCAGAAACACCCACTTCCTGTCAATCACACTCCGATCACTTCAACGAGGAAAATTCTTCGTTTGGACGTGAGTAAATCTACTAAGTTTTGTGCTAAAATACTTAGCGCATACGCACTGCGTACCATGCACCTGCACATTTTTGCCTTAATCGCTCCGTTGCGAAAATCGTCAACGAGCGATCAACTCGGAATGACCCCCATAGTTCATTACAGAGAAAAAGTATTCAAATCAATTACAGTGGAGCTTACAATCTATGGGGTCTATTTACTAAGCCTTGGATGGAGATAAAATGGACAGAGATAAAGAACCAGCTAATCAGCTCCTAACTGTAATTTTTTAAACCCAGCCTGTGACATGGCAGTTAGAAGCTGATTGGCTGGTACTTTGAAGGACTTTTACTAAGCAGTGATAAGAGCGGAGAAGTGAGCCAGTGGAGAAGTTGCCCCATCAACCAATCAGCAGCTCTTTCTCATTTTATAGTATGCAAATTATAGATGTTACTTCAGTGCTGATTGGTTGCCATGGGCAACTTCTCCACTGGCTTACTTCTTCGTTCTTATCACTGCTTAGTAAATGTCCACCTTTATCTCCGTCAGCTTTATCTCCATTCAAGGCTTAGTAAATAAACCCCTATATTCCAGGGACAAGCGGTGAGCTAAATGGCTCAGGAGGCACTAGCTTGACCAGAGCTAGATTTACACGCAATATATGAGCCAAAGGGTACATGTGGGCAGAGGCGGATTGGCCATAGGGTTTACAGGGAAGATTCCCGGTGGGCCGACGCACCCATGGGGCCTGTTTTGTTTGAGGACATGTGGTCCTTTTTATAGACAAAATGAATAAGATGCAAAATAATTTGCATATATGAAAATTACTTTGCCACTTAGCCTGTGATTGCAGATGTTCTAGTGCAGTGATGGCTAACCTTGACACTCCAGCTGTTGTTGAACTACACATCCCAGCATGCCCTGCTACAGTTTTGGTTTTTGGCCTTGCTAAAACTGATGCAGGGCATGCTGGGATGTGTAGGTCAACAACAGCTGGAGTGTCAAGGTTAGCCATCACTGTTCTAGTGTATGCTCTGTCTGCCTGCTTGGCTGACATATAAGATTGAGTGAATAGTGATTGGGATACGGTTGGTGTAATAAGCAAGAAAATATATCTTTCTAAAGAATGATATAGTTTCCGAAATTCTGAAGGTGTATCATATAATGTGCTCATAATATTTAATTTTATTTCTTTTTAACTTCCCCCTTGATGCTGGACATGCCCACTGTCTGCAAAGTCTTGGGGGGAGAGTGCTGCTGCCATGGCCCATGGCTAGACCTTAC
Source organism: Pseudophryne corroboree (assembly GCF_028390025.1). Classification (NCBI taxonomy): domain Eukaryota; kingdom Metazoa; phylum Chordata; class Amphibia; order Anura; family Myobatrachidae; genus Pseudophryne; species Pseudophryne corroboree. The sequence continues at coordinate 184,720,135 of NC_086452.1, read as the reverse complement.
ACCTCTGGTGTTGCCCATGTGGGGCCACTAGTACAAATTTTTCCAGAGCCACTTTTTGTTCCCAATCCACCCCTGGCCACAGTCACAGGTAAACAATAGCATAACACAAAGTAAAGGAGGCCCCAACTGTGTCTATCTCAGAATCAGGATCTCTGAGGAGTAACCCCACCCTCTTGATAGGCCCCTCCCCCTCAACAGACTCCACCCCCATTAGGACTGCTTCCATAAATTTCCCGGGCTGGTGTTCGATCCCAATCCGCCCCTGCATGTGGGCATTATACACAGGTGCAGCAGTATAAACTTCTGGAAATTTTGATGAGTTTTGATCTGAGATGTTTGGAAGTGAGAGGCAGGTGAGGCACTACATCAACTTCCACAGACTTTTTACTCCAGAGTTTTGGCTATAAAAACAATTAGAATAAAACATATTCTTTGTATTTTTCATATACTTTATACAGTCAAAACTCTGGCACAAATGTTAGTATGACAGGAAAGGCTCTGCCTCACCTGCCTCACCCCACCGCACGTCACTGCTATATTCCTTACCACAAAGATACACATACTAGGAGTAGTACATATGTTAGAAGCCAGTTAACCTACTAGGGGATGTGATTGATTTGCTGGCGGTCAGAATACCGACACCAGAATCCCGACCGCTGCCAATGCCGACAAGCGGGGGCTATTCCCACTCGTGGGTGTCCACAACACCCATAGAGTGCAACAAGCCACCGATTTCGCAAGGAGCTCCGTTGCACTCACCCCCTATCAGCATTCTGGCAGTCGGGATCCCGGGGTCGGTATGCTGACCACCTGGATCCCGACCACCGGCATTACAGCCCCAACCCCCTACTAGTACTGTATGTCTTTGGAGTGTGGGGGGAAACTGGAACACCCAAAGTACAGCTGAGGTATTAGTCTATATTTTGATCAAAAATAAAATAAAACATGCAAATCTCACCATGGTTCCTCATTGTTTGTGTGTCCTAATCTAACATCTCTGCTTCAAACACCGGGGAAAAACCCAAATACACTCACCTCTGAGGTGCTGCTTTATAACAGAAGGCTCATTAATTTTTAAACCACACTATTTGGTTTTTAACCACTTGCCTCGCATGGTCGCATCAGATGCAACCATGCCTGCAAGCAGAGCCGGCCCTAACCAATATGATGCCCTAGGCAAGATTTTGGCTGGTGCCCCCTAGCACCACTGCTGGTTCCGCCTCTGACCTTGCACCTATTTCCCAGCACCATCACCCCTTATCCATAGCAGTCCTTATTTTGGTGTTTGTACCCCCTATGTTTTAAATAGGAACAGTTCGCACATTTGGCGCACAGCCCAAAAAGGGGTGTGTTTTTGCTGGCAAGGCACATGGCCACACACTAGTAACCCCAATTCCAATTACGCCACACAGTATTGCAACTTTATTCACATTTGATCATGTGATAGTGTCCATAATTCATATTACATCCCACAGTAATATCACTTTACCTTATAAACGTTACTCCTCACAGTAGAGCCCCTTATTCACATTACATCACACTGAATTGCTCCTTATTCACATTACACCACACCCTATTGCTCTTTATTCACATTAGACGACACAGTAGTGCCCTTTCTATATGCAACGCCACATAGTAGAGCACCTTATACACATAATGCCACACAATAATGCCCCTTACACATATAAGACACATTATTAATGTCCTTATAAACATAATGCGCCTTATACATTGTGACAACCCCGACCTTGCAAAGCTTCAAATGGGCACTAAAAACCCACCTATTCATCAAAGCATACCCTCCCGATGCATAATCCAGTCCTGAAGCCGCGCCTCCACCCCCCTGCCTCATGCCGTGAACATCTCAGCTTTGCTTGCATACTGCCATCAGGCTACCTCCCGCTTGCCTGCACCTCTTGTCATCTGTCTGTCGCCCCTCCCCACTAGATTGTTAGCTCTTCAGAGAAGGGCACTCTTTCCTCTTGTTATCTAAGCCCTTGTCTCAACACATTTCACTCACAGCTCTCCCCTACTCAACAACGATCTTTACCCTGCTAGTAAAGGCTCATCTCCATCTATGGCCACCAGCCTCTAGTAGTACGATGATCACTCCCTCAATACTTACATCTTAGCTGTATTATGTATGAGAATGTGTGGTGCTCTATGTTACCTGTACTCTATTTCTGTTATTTATTTACTGTAATGCTGTTTTGTCTCCCTGTACTGTCCTTTGTACAGCGCTGCAAAACACTTGTGGCGCCTTATAAATAAAATGTAATAATAATAATAATGAATGCCCTTTTACACATAATGTCCCTTACACATATGCTGCACATTATTAATGCCCTTATATACACAATGATACACATAGTGCCCCTTACACATATGTTGCACATTATTAATGCATTTTTACATGACACACATAATGCTCCTTACACATATTCCGAACACTACTGCACAACCAACCCACTCACATGCACACAGCACTCACACTGCCACTAACACTGTGACCTCTGCCTCTGCTTGGATACAGATGTGTCCTCATAAATCTTGCCTCAATACTAACGTTGGGCACCTTTTTTTACGAAAATGCATCTTATTTGCATTCCTATGTGTCTAGGATGCACAAGCAGCTTCTGCTGATTAAAATGATATGCAGCATGCCTATATACTGTGTGAGACTGTGGCTGTATCTGCCTATGAAATGCTACACACAGAATATAGGCATGCCGCATATCATTTTATTCCGTAGAAGCTGCTGATGCCCCTAGACATTAAAAATGCCCTAGGCAATTGCCTAGTTTGCCTATGCCTATGGCCGGCTCTGCCTGCAAGTGCTTTATCTGACCAGGTCGCACAGGATGCGACCAGTCAGATAAACAGTGTTAGCAGCGACAGGGAAGGGAAACTTCCCTCCGCTGCTGCTCTCAGAGGGACTGGAAGGTCTCTCTGCCTCCCTGCACTCACCCCTACTGCTTGCCGTGCTGACGATCACTGCTATATTCCTTACCACAAAGATACACATACTAGGAGTAGTACATATGTTAGAAGCCAGTTAACCTACTAGGGGATGAAGTTGATTTGCTGGCGGTCAGGATACCGACACCAGAATCCCGACCGCTGCCAATGCCGACAAGCGGGGGCTATTCCCACTCGTGGGTGTCCACAACACCCATAGAGTGCAGCAAGCCACCGATCCCTCAAGGAGCTCTGTTGCACTCGCCCCCCATCAGCATTCAGGCAGCAAGGAGGGAAAGGGAAACTTCCCTCCGCTGCTGCTATCAGAGGGACTGGAAGGTCCCTCTGCCTCCCTGCACTCACCCCTACTGCTTGCCGTGCTGACGATCACTGCTGATCGGTCAGCATGGCAGGATCCCCCATCAGTGCCAGATTAAGGTCCACATGGGCCTGGAGCTGAAATTTATGAAGGGCCTATTATATGCCACCGCAGAGGAAGTGAAATACGCTGTGGGGGTATGACTAGTAATGGTGGGGTGTGGTTGATGTTATGAGGGTCTGTCTGCACAGGGGATGTGGCCTGTGCCATAGGGTGTGACTAGCGCCTACCTTGAAAAACTTCAATCTCCCTCCCTTCTTCTCTTATATCAATAGTGTAATATGACAATCTACAAATGGACAAAGGAAAACATCTTGTTAACATGACCGTAATATGAAAAATATAGTGATGACGTAAATATGAAACCTCTCAACGAAAGAGGCTATGGGTTGCTTAGTGATGTCATACTGTAAATGTGAAATCTTTCTATATGTAAAAAATAATAGCTATGCTAAGTAGAGATGAGCGGGTTCGGTTCCTCGGAATCCGAACCCGCCCGAACTTCAGGTTTTTTTACACGGGGCCGAGCGACTCGGATCTTCCCGCCTTGCTCGGTTAACCCGAGCGCGCCCGAACGTCATCATCCCGCTGTCGGATTCTCGCGAGGCTCGGATTCTATCGCGAGACTCAGATTCTATATAAGGAGCCGCGCGTCGCCGCCATTTTCACACGTGCATTGAGATTGATAGGGAGAGGACGTGGCTGGCGTCCTCTCCGTTTAGAGTGACTAGAGTACTAGAGAGAGACACAAATTTTGGGGAGCATATAGGAGGAGTACTACTTGCTGCTGATAGTGTGACCAGTGACCAGTGCCACCAGTTTAATTAATCCATTCTCTGCCTGAAAAAAAACGATACACAGTGTGACACAGTCACACATACCATATCTGTGCTCAGCCCAGTGTGCTGCATCATATACTGTATATCATTATCTGACTGCTGAGTGCTCACTGCTCACACAGCTTAATTGTGGGGGAGACTGGGGAGCAGTTATAGCAGGAGTACATTTAAGTACAGTGCACACTTTTGCTGCCAGAGTGCCACTGCCAGTGTGACTGACCAGTGACCACTGACCACCAGTATTGTGATTGTCTGCTGACCACCAGTATATTGTGATTGTCTGCCTGAAAAAGTTAAACACTCGTCGTGTGGTGTTTTTATAAACGCATTCTGCAGACAGTGTCCAGCAGGTCCGTCATTACATAATATATACCTGTCCGGCTGCAGTACTAGTGTGATATATATATATATTTTAATTTTATCTCATTATCATCCAGTCTATATTAGCAGCAGACACAGTACGGTAGTCCACGGCTGTAGCTACCTCTGTGTCGGCAGTCGCTCGTCCATCCATAATTGTATACCACCTACCCGTGGTTTTTTTTTTTTTTCTATCTTCTTGATACTAGTAGCTTACTTTAGGAGTCTGCAGTGCTGATAGACAGTGTCCAGCAGGTCCGTCATTACATAATATATACCTGTCCGGCTGCAGTACTAGTGTGATATATATATATATTTTAATTTTATCTCATTATCATCCAGTCTATATTAGCAGCAGACACAGTACGGTAGTCCACGGCTGTAGCTACCTCTGTGTCGGCAGTCGCTCGTCCATCCATAATTGTATACCACCTACCCGTGGTTTTTTTTTTTTTCTATCTTCTTGATACTAGTAGCTTACTTTAGGAGTCTGCAGTGCTGACAGACAGTGTCCAGCAGGTCCGTCATTACATAATATATACCTGTCCGGCTGCAGTACTAGTGTGATATATATATATATTTTTATTTTATCTCATTATCATCCAGTCTATATTAGCAGCAGACACAGTACGGTAGTCCACGGCTGTAGCTACCTCTGTGTCGGCAGTCGCTCGTCCATCCATAATTGTATACCACCTACCCGTGGTTTTTTTTTTTTCTATCTTCTTGATACTAGTAGCTTACTTTAGGAGTCTGCAGTGCTGACAGACAGTGTCCAGCAGGTCCGTCATTACATAATATATACCTGTCCGGCTGCAGTACTAGTGTGATATATATATATATTTTAATTTTATCTCATTATCATCCAGTCTATATTAGCAGCAGACACAGTACGGTAGTCCACGGCTGTAGCTACCTCTGTGTCGGCAGTCGCTCGTCCATCCATAATTGTATACCACCTACCCGTGTTTTTTTTTTCTATCTTCTTGATACTAGTAGCTTACTTTAGGAGTCTGCAGTGCTGACAGACAGTGTCCAGCAGGTCCGTCATTACATAATATATACCTGTCCGGCTGCAGTACTAGTGTGATATATATATATATTTAAATTTTATCTCATTATCATCCAGTCTATATTAGCAGCAGACACAGTACGGTAGTCCACGGCTGTAGCTACCTCTGTGTTGGCAGTCGCTCGTCCATCCATAAGTTTACTAGTATCCATCCATCTCCATTGTTTACCTGAGGTGCCTTTTAGTTGTGCCTATTAAAATATGGAGAACAAAAATGTTGAGGTTCCAAAAATAGGGAAAGATCAAGATCGACTTCCACCTCGTGCTGAAGCTGCTGCCACTAGTCATGGCCGAGACGATGAAATGCCAGCAACGTCGTCTGCCAAGGCCGATGCCCAATGTCATAGTACAGAGCATGTAAAATCCAAAACACCAAATATCAGTAAAAAAAGGACTCAAAAATCTAAAATAAAATTGTCGAAGGAGAAGCATAAACTTGCCAATATGCCATTTACCACACGGAGTGGCAAGGAACGGCTGAGGCCCTGGCCTATGTTCATGGCTAGTGGTTCAGCTTCACATGAGGATGGAAGCACTCAGCCTCTCGCTAGAAAAATGAAAAGACTCAAGCTGGCAAAAGCACAGCAAAGAACTGTGCGTTCTTCGAAATCCCAAATCCACAAGGAGAGTCCAATTGTGTCGGTTGCGATGCCTGACCTTCCCAACACTGGACGTGAAGAGCATGCGCCTTCCACCATTTGCACGCCCCCTGCAAGTGCTGGAAGGAGCACCCGCAGTCCAGTTCCTGATAGTCATATTGAAGATGTCAGTGTTGAAGTACACCAGGATGAGGAGGATATGGGTGTTGCTGGCGCTGGGGAGGAAATTGACAAGGAGGATTCTGATGGTGAGGTGGTTTGTTTAAGTCAGGCACCCGGGGAGACACCTGTTGTCCATAGGAGGAATATGGCCATTGACATGCCTGGTCAAAATACCAAAAAAATCAGCTCTTCGGTGTGGAAGTATTTCAACAGAAATGCGGACAACATTTGTCAAGCCGTGTGTTGCCTTTGTCAAGCTGTAATAAGTAGGGGTAAGGACGTTAACCACCTCGGAACATCCTCCCTTATACGTCACCTGCAGCGCATTCATAATAAGTCAGTGACAAGTTCAAAAACTTTGGGCGACAGCGGAAGCAGTCCACTGACCAGTAAATCCCTTCCTCTTGTAACCAAGCTCACGCAAACCACCCCACCAACTCCCTCAGTGTCAATTTCCTCCTTCCCCAGGAATGCCAATAGTCCTGCAGGCCATGTCACTGGCAATTCTGACGAGTCCTCTCCTGCCTGGGATTCCTCCGATGCTTTCTTGCGTGTAACGCCTACTGCTGCTGGCGCTGCTGTTGTTGCTGCTGGGAGTCGATGGTCATCCCAGAGGGGAAGTCGGAAGACCACTTGTACTACTTCCAGTAAGCAATTGACTGTCCAACAGTCCTTTGCGAGGAAGATGAAATATCACAGCAGTCATCCTGTTGCAAAGCGGATAACTAAGGCCTTGACAACTATGTTGGTGTTAGACGTGCGTCCGGTATCCGCCGTTAGTTCACAGGGAACTAGACAATTTCTTGAGGTAGTGTGCCCCCGTTACCAAATACCATCTAGGTTCCACTTCTCTAGGCAGGCGATACCGAGAATGTACACGGACGTCAGAAAAAGACTCACCAGTGTCCTAAAAAATGCAGTTGTACCCAATGTCCACTTAACCACGGACATGTGGACAAGTGGAGCAGGGCAGGGTCAGGACTATATGACTGTGACAGCCCACTGGGTAGATGTATGGACTCCCGCCGCAAGAACAGCAGCGGCGGCACCAGTAGCAGCATCTCGCAAACGCCAACTCTTTCCTAGGCAGGCTACGCTTTGTATCACCGGTTTCCAGAATACGCACACAGCTGAAAACCTCTTACGGCAACTGAGGAAGATCATCGCGGAATGGCTTACCCCAATTGGACTCTCCTGTGGATTTGTGGCATCGGACAACGCCAGCAATATTGTGTGTGCATTAAATATGGGCAAATTCCAGCACGTCCCATGTTTTGCACATACCTTGAATTTGGTGGTGCAGAATTTTTTTAAAAACGAGAGGGGCGTGCAAGAGATGCTGTCGGTGGCCAGAAGAATTGCGGGACACTTTCGGCGTACAGGCACCACGTACAGAAGACTGGAGCACCACCAAAAACGCCTGAACCTGCCCTGCCATCATCTGAAGCAAGAAGTGGTAACGAGGTGGAATTCAACCCTATATATGCTTCAGAGGTTGGAGGAGCAGCAAAAGGCCATTCAAGCCTATACAATTGAGCACGATATAGGAGATGGAATGCACCTGTCTCAAGCGCAGTGGAGAATGATTTCAACATTGTGCAAGGTTCTGCTGCCCTTTGAACTTGCCACACGTGAAGTCAGTTCAGACACTGCCAGCCTGAGTCAGGTCATTCCCCTCATCAGGCTTTTGCAGAAGAAGCTGGAGACATTGAAGGAGGAGCTTACACGGAGCGATTCCGCTAGGCATGTGGGACTTGTGGATGGAGCCCTTAATTCGCTTAACAAGGATTCACGGGTGGTCAATCTGTTGAAATCAGATCACTACATTTTGGCCACCGTGCTCGATCCTAGATTTAAAACCTACCTTGGATCTCTCTTTCCGGCAGACACAAGTCTGCTGGGGTTCAAAGACCTGCTGGTGAGAAAATTGTCAAGTCAAGCGGAACGCGACCTGTCAACATCTCCTCCTTCACATTCTCCCGCAACTGGGGGTGCGAGGAAAAGGCTCAGAATTCCGAGCCCACCCGCTGGCGGTGATGCAGGGCAGTCTGGAGCGACTGCTGATGCTGACATCTGGTCCGGACTGAAGGACCTGCCAACGATTACGGACATGTCGTCTACTGTCACTGCATATGATTCTCTCCCCATTGAAAGAAGGGTGGAGGATTATATGAGTGACCGCATCCAAGTAGGCACGTCAGACAGTCCGTACTTATACTGGCAGGAAAAAGAGGCAATTTGGAGGCCCTTGCACAAACTGGCTTTATTCTACCTAAGTTGCCCTCCCACAAGTGTGTACTCCGAAAGAGTGTTTAGTGCCGCCGCTCACCTTGTCAGCAATCGGCGTACGAGGTTACTTCCAGAAAATGTGGAGAAGATGATGTTCATTAAAATGAATTATAATCAATTCCTCCGTGGAGACATTGACCAGCAGCAATTGCCTCCACAAAGTACACAGGGAGCTGAGATGGTGGGGACGAATTGATAATCTGTGAGGAGGGGGATGTACACGGTGATATATCGGAGGATGATGATGAGGTGGACATCTTGCCTCTGTAGAGCCAGTTTGTGCAAGGAGAGATTAATTGCTTCTTTTTTGGTGGGGGTCCAAACGAACACGTCATTTCAGTCACAGTCGTGTGGCAGACCCTGTCACTGAAATGATGGGTTGGTTAAAGTGTGCATGTCCTGTTTATACAACATAAGGGTGGGTGGGAGGGCCCAAGGACAATTCCATCTTGCACCTCTTTTTTCTTTAATTTTTCTTTGCGTCATGTGCTGTTTGGGGAGTATTTTTTTGAAGGGCAATCCTGCGTGACACTGCAGTGCCACTCCTAGATGGGCCAGGTGTTTGTGTCGGCCACTAGGGTCGCTTACCTTACTCACACAGCTACCTCATTGCGCCTCTTTTTTTCTTTGCGTCATGTGCTGTTTGGGGAGTGTTTTTTGGAAGGGCCATCCTGCGTGACACTGCAGTGCCACTCCTAGATGGGCCAGGTGTTTGTGTCGGCCACTAGGGTCGCTTATCTTACTCACACAGCTACCTCATTGCGCCTCTTTTTTTCTTTGCGTCATGTGCTGTTTGGGGAGTGTTTTTTGGAAGGGCCATCCTGCGTGACACTGCAGTGCCACTCCTAGATGGGCCAGGTGTTTGTGTCGGCCACTAGGGTCGCTTACCTTACTCACACAGCTACCTCATTGCGCCTCTTTTTTTCTTTGCGTCATGTGCTGTTTGGGGAGTGTTTTTTGGAAGGGCCATCCTGCGTGACACTGCAGTGCCACTCCTAGATGGGCCAGGTGTTTGTGTCGGCCACTAGGGTCGCTTATCTTACTCACACAGCTACCTCATTGCGCCTCTTTTTTTCTTTGCGTCATGTGCTGTTTGGGGAGTGTTTTTTTTTGAAGGGCCATCCTGCGTGACACTGCAGTGCCACTCCTAGATGGGCCAGGTGTTTGTGTCGGCCACTAGGGTCGCTTATCTTACTCACACAGCTACCTCATTGCGCCTCTTTTTTTCTTTGCGTCATGTGCTGTTTGGGGAGTGTTTTTTTTGGAAGGGCCATCCTGCGTGACACTGCAGTGCCACTCCTAGATGGGCCAGGTGTTTGTGTCGGCCACTAGGGTCGCTTAGTTTAGTCATCCAGCGACCTCATTGCGCCTCTTTTTTTCTTTGCGTCATGTGCTGTTTGGGGAGTGTTTTTTGGAAGGGCCATCCTGCGTGACACTGCAGTGCCACTCCTAGATGGGCCCGGTGTTTGTGTCGGCCACTAGGGTCGCTTATCTTACTCACACAGCTACCTCATTGCGCCTCTTTTTTTCTTTGCGTCATGTGCTGTTTGGGGAGTGTTTTTTGGAAGGGCCATCCTGCGTGACACTGCAGTGCCACTCCTAGATGGGCCAGGTGTTTGTGTCGGCCACTAGGGTCGCTTAGCTTACTCACACAGCTACCTCATTGCGCCTCTTTTTTTCTTTGCGTCATGTGCTGTTTGGGGAGTGTTTTTTGGAAGGGCCATCCTCCGTGACACTGCAGTGCCACTCCTAGATGGGCCCGGTGTTTGTGTCGGCCACTAGGGTCGCTTATCTTTCTCACACAGCTACCTCATTGCGCCTCTTTTTTTCTTTGCGTCATGTGCTGTTTGGGGAGTGTTTTTTGGAAGGGCCATCCTGCGTGACACTGCAGTGCCACTCCTAGATGGGCCCGGTGTTTGTGTCGGCCACTAGGGTCGCTTAGCTTAGTCATCCAGCGACCTCGGTGCAAATTTTAGGACTAAAAATAATACTGTGAGGTGTGAGGTATTCAGAATAAACTGAAAATGAGTGGAAATTATGGTTTTTGAGGTTAATAATACTTTGGGATCAAAATGACCCCCAAATTCTATGATTTAAGCAGTTTTTTAGTGTTTTTGAAAAAAACACCCGAATCCAAAACACACCCGAATCCGACAAAAAAAATTCGGTGAGGTTTTGCCAAAACGCGGTCGAACCCAAAACACGGCCGCGGAACCGAACCCAAAACCAAAACACAAAACCCGAAAAATTTCAAGTGCACATCTCTACTTACAATTCAATGATTCCCTGGTGGCTCCTTTTCTATTTCCAACACAAGTATGATAAAAATAATAATAATAATAATAATAATAATAATAATAATAATATTCTTCTCCTGTGACTCCTCCTGGGACACTTCTTCCTCTAACTCCTCCTGAGACTGTTTGTCCTCTAACTCATCCTGGGGCCCCATCCTTCTCTAGCTCATCCTGAGCCACCTCCTTGGGCGTTTTTCCTCTTTTTCCCTGGCTTGCTGTTTTGTGAAATGTGAATCTGTTATACATTAATCAGATGTATTAAGCCTGGAGAAGGGATAAAGAAGTGATAAAGCAGTGATAAGTGCAAGGTGATAACGCACCAGCCAATCAGCTCTTAACTGTCATTTTTCAAATCTGTAATGATTGGCTTGTGTGTTATCACCTTGTGCTTATCACTGCTTTATCACTTCTTTATCCCTTCTCCAGGTTAATACATCATCTGCCCCATTATTATTTATTTATTTATTTATTTTTTATTTATTTTATTTATGAACAGTTTCTTATATAGCGTAGCATATTCCATTGTGTTTTACAATTAGAACAACATTAATAGCACAAAACTGGGTAAAAGCAGACAGACATAGAGGTAGGAAGGCTGGAAGGAAGATTATGTGTTATAGTTTACAAATTCAGTTTATATCCTGTATGTGGAAAACAAGTGTGAGAGGGCACTTTATGCACTATTGATCACATACAGTAAATTGAGCCATTTGTTTATGAAACTGTGGAACGTATTCTATTTTATTGGAACTTAAGTCCTGATATTGAAGTGGCTGAAAACTGGGCATAATTAATTCTCAAAAGTGTTAATAGCCCAGTGCTCACAGCCTAGGCTGGTAGTGGCAAAATGTGGGAGTGTGGGGTAATAACCTTTACATTTATAAATCAGTATTTTTTTGCTGTTGCACTACATGTTCCAACATGTCCTGGCATGACAAAACTATTTGGATAAGCTGGCACTAATAGGACTACAAATTCCAGCATAGCCACAGCTCTCAGAGTACACTGTAGTGCTCTGTAAAAGGAAAGCTTGCTTTTGCACTGCTCTGCAAAACTAGACGCACGGTTCCCCCACAACTTATAAGCAATAATGAGGTCTATTTACTAAGCCTTGGATGGATAAAGTTGCTGGAGATTAAGTACCAGCCAATCGGCTCCTAACTACCATGCCACAGGCTGTGTTTGAAAAATGACAGTTAGAACCTGATTGGCTGATACTTTATCTCCAGCAACTTTATCACCATCCAAGGCTTAGTAAATAGACTCAGAGGGGTAAATTTACTAAGATGGGAGTTCTATTTAAGATGGGATGCTGCTCATAGCAACCAATCAGATTCCACGTATTATCTTCTAGAAGGTGCTAGATAAATGAGAAGTAGAAGCTTATTGGTTGCTATGGGCAACATCCCATCTTAAATGGAACTCCCATCTTAGTAAATTTACCCCAGAGTCTGTACTTCGCAGTTCTTGGTACTAATCTCTTTTCCTCTACAACATCACCATTTTGCTCCACAAAGACAAGTGCTAGGCAGATGTCTATTTTCATTTTTCATGGGAGCCCTACAATAATTATGTATTTAAGCTCTGTCGAGTGTAGTGATATAATATTGTCAAGTGAATTAAGAGTTAACAAACATTCATCTTACAGTATATGGATGTTGTTGTTTTTTAATACTGTACAGTATTACTGTTAAATTTTAGTCATTTTGTTCCTCCCAAACCAGTTTATCTTCTTTTTATGTCAATATTTGAGAGTGGTAACCAAACCAGTCACATTCCACTGTGCAAGCAGACACAAGTGAAATTACAAAACATACATACTGTATTGCATAACCTACAGAAAGTGAATTATGTTGCGAAAGAGTGTAAGTTCATACAGTACCAAGAGCTTCCATTCACTACTAACACCCCAATTCCAGCAGCACTCAGACACCAGGTCAGTTAAACAGGGGGCATGGCCTCATCATTGTTGGGCAGTATGGATGCGCGATCGTGTCATTGTGGTCCTGCCACCAGCTATTCAATGCCCAGATTACTAGCTATGCTTCAGCGCAAACCACGTCATCTGCCTCCCTAGACTGCCCATTTTCTAGGATGGCTGAGGAGTGGCATGGAAGGCTTAAGTGGGGTGCAGGATGCTGCAATGGGTGAGGCCGGCTCCGGGAGACTTGCCTACCTTTCTGGGGAGCGGGGAGCACTAACAAATTTTCAGGAGCCGATCTGGGAGTTTAGGCAAGTGTACAGTACAAACACCCAAGATCCACCCAAATTGACATGACCCCCCCCCCTCTTCAACGCCTTCACTGCCAACACTCAGCAGCACCCAGACAAATACCCAAAATATGAAGAGGTCACAATTGTACAGTCTTTCCTGCTATGGGGAGATGTGATCATGTAATTAATCATTGCTACAGATGTGTCCTCTTACATCTTTGCTGCAGTCCTCTGGGGCTATATATTGTGATTATTTTGCCAGCCAAGGTGTTTTTATTGCTGCTCAGGGCGCCCCCCCCCCCCCCCCCCCCAGCGCCCTGCACCCTCAGTGACCGGAGTGTGAAGTGTGTATGAGGAGCAATGGCGCACAGCTGCAGTGCTGTGCGCTACCTTGGTGAAGACTGAAGTCTTCTGCCGCCGATTTTCCGGACCATCTTCATGCTTCTGGCTCTGTAAGGGGGACGGCGGCGCGGCTCCGGGAACGAACACCAAGGACGGGTCCTGCGGTCGATCCCTCTGGAGCTAATGGTGTCCAGTAGCCTAAGAAGCCCAAGCTAGCTGCAAGCAGGTAGGTTCGCTTCTTCTCCCCTTAGTCCCTCGTTGCAGTGAGCCTGTTGCCAGCAGGTCTCACTGTAAAATAAAAAACCTAACATATACTTTCTTTCTAGGAGCTCAGGAGAGCCCCTAGTGTGCATCCAGCTCGGCCGGGCACAGAAATCTAACTCAGATCTGGAGGGGGGGCATAGAGGGAGGAGCCAGTGCACACCAGATAGTACCTAATCTTTCTTTTAGAGTGCCCAGTCTCCTGCGGAGCCCGTCTATTCCCCATGGTCCTTACGGAGTTCCCAGCATCCACTAGGACGTCAGAGAAAATGTGTTACACAGGGCCTTTTTTAGGGCCGGGCAAACCGTGTGATCGCATGGGGCACTTGTGGCCAGTGTTTGCATAGTATTTCATGCGGTCTGACATTCCACATGAAATACTATAGAAATTGTTCCTCCCAAAATTGCTGCCGCCACAGAGGAGACCGTTTTGAAGGATGCTAGAGGTGGCGAAGGCCATTTTGGGGAAAAACATTTACTAGCGACATCGCTCCCCTGCAGTGCCGGGCCCGAGGGACGTCTGTAGACAGCTAGAGGAAGGCGGCGGCGACAGCGGTGTTAACAAGCAGGTAGTGGTGCAGGCGTTATTGTCTGAGGCTGGCAATGGTGCAAAGGGCATTTACTGTGTGGGACATACAGTATGATGCAAGGGGTATTACTGTGTGGGGCATATGGTGCAAGGGGCATTACTATGAAGTAGAGATGAGCGGGTTCGGTTCCTCGGAATCCGAACCCGCCCGAACTTCAGTTTTTTTTACACGGGGCCGAGCGACTCGGATCTTCCCGCCTTGCTCGGTTAACCCGAGCGCGCCCGAACGTCATCATCCCGCTGTCGGATTCTCGCGAGGCTCGGATTCTATCGCGAGACTCGGATTCTATATAAGGAGCCGCGCGTCGCCGCCATTTTCACACGTGCATTGAGATTCATAGGGAGAGGACGTGGCTGGCGTCCTCTCCGTTTATAGAGAAGAGAGTGAGACAGTAGAGAGAGACACAGTAGTAATTTTGGGGAGCATTAGGAGGAGTACTAGTAGTTACTTGCTGAAGTGATAGATAGTGTGACTGTATTATCTGACTTGTGGGGGAGACACTGACAGTGGGGAGCAGTTAGAGTCTGAGAGCAGGACTCAGGAGTACATATAACGTACAGTGCACACTTTTGCTGCCAGAGTGCCACACTGCCATTGTGACCACACTGACCACCAGTATAATATATATTGTGATTGTCTGCTTAGGAGTACTACTTGCAAGTTGCTGATAGTGTGACCAGTGACCTGACCACCAGTTTAATAATCACCACCAGTGAGTTTAATATATATATATATATATATATATATAATTGTATATAATATATATATAATATTGTATACCACCTACCCGTGTTTTTTTTTTCTTTCTTCTTTATACATACTACTATAGTAGCTTACTGTAGCAGTCTGCAGTGCTGCTGAGCTGACAGTGTCCAGCAGGTCCGTCATCAGTCATTACATAATAAATATATCTACCTGTCCGGCTGCAGTACTAGTGATATTATATATATATATATTGATTTCATCTCATTATCATCCAGTCTATATTAGCAGCAGACACAGTACGGTAGTCCACGGCTGTAGCTACCTCTGTGTCGGCAGTCGCTGGTCCATCCATAATTGTATACCACCTACCCGTGGTTTTTTTTTTCTTTCTTCTTTATACATACTACTATAGTAGCTTACTGTAGCAGTCTGCGGTGCTGCTGAGCTGACAGTGTCCAGCAGGTCCGTCATCAGTCATTACATAATAAATATATATACCTGTCCGGCTGCAGTACTAGTGATATTATATATATATATATTGATTTCATCTCATTATCATCCAGTCTATATTAGCAGCAGACACAGTACGGTAGTCCACGGCTGTAGTTACCTCTGTGTCGGCAGTCGCTGGTCCATCCATAATTGTATACCACCTACCCGTGGTTTTTTTTTTTCTTTCTTCTTTATACATACTACTATAGTAGCTTACTGTAGCAGTATGCGGTGCTGCTGAGCTTACAGTGTCCAGCAGGTCCGTCATCAGTCATTACATAATAAATATATATACCTGTCCGGCTGCAGTACTAGTGATATTATATATATATATATTGATTTCGTCTCATTATCATCCAGTCTATATTAGCAGCAGACACAGTACGGTAGTCCACGGCTGTAGCTACCTCTGTGTCGGCAGTCGCTGGTCCATCCATAATTGTATACCACCTACCCGTGGTTTTTTTCTTTCTTTCTTCTTTATACATACTACTATAGTAGCTTACTGTAGCAGTCTGCGGTGCTGCTGAGCTGACAGTGTCCAGCAGGTCCGTCATCAGTCATTACATAATAAATATATCTACCTGTTCGGCTGCAGTACTAGTGATATTATATATATATATTGATTTCATCTCATTATCATCCAGTCTATATTAGCAACAGACACAGTACGGTAGTCCACAGCTGTAGCTACCTCTGTGTCGGCAGTCGCTCGTCCATCCATAATTGTATACCACCTCCCCGTGGTTTTTTTTTTCTTTCTTCTTTATACATACTACTATAGTAGCTTACTGTAGCAGTCTGCGGTGCTGCTGAGCTGACAGTGTCCAGCAGGTCCGTCATCAGTCATTACATAATAAATATATATACCTGTCCGGCTGCAGTACTAGTGATATTATATATATATATATATATATATATATATATATTGATTTCATCTCATTATCATCCAGTCTATATTAGCAGCAGACACAGTACGGTAGTCCACGGCTGTAGCTACCTCTGTGTCGGCAGTCGCTGGTCCATCCATAATTGTATACCACCTACCCGTGTTTTTTTTTTCTTTCTTCTTTATACATACTACTATAGTAGCTTACTGTAGCAGTCTGCGATGCTGCTGAGCTGACAGTGTCCAGCAGGTCCATCATCAGTCATTACATAATAAATATATATACCTGTCCGGCTGCAGTACTAGTGATATTATATATATATATATATTGATTTCATCTCATTATCATCCAGTCTATATTAGCAGCAGACACAGTACGGTAGTCCACGGCTGTAGCTACCTCTGTGTCGGCAGTCGCTCGTCCATCCATAATTGTATACCACCTACCCGTGGTTTTTTTTTTCTTTCTTCTTTATACATACTACTATAGTAGCTTACTGTAGCAGTCTGCGGTGCTGCTGAGCTGACAGTGTCCAGCAGGTCCGTCATCAGTCATTACATAATAAATATATCTACCTGTCCGACTGCAGTACTAGTGATATTATATTGATTTCATCTCATTATCATCCAGTCTATATTAGCAGCAGACACAGTACGGTAGTCCACGGCTGTAGCTACCTCTGTGTCGGCAGTCGCTGGTCCATCCATAATTGTATACCACTTACCCGTGGTTTTTTTTTTCTTTCTTCTTTATACATACTACTATAGTAGCTTACTGTAGCAGTCTGCGGTGCTGCTGAGCTGACAGTGTCCAGCAGGTCCATCATCAGTCATTACATAATAAATATATCTACCTGTCCGGCTGCAGTACTAGTGATATTATATATATATATATTGATTTCATCTCATTATCATCCAGTCTATATTAGCAGCAGACACAGTACGGTAGTCCACGGCTGTAGCTACCTCTGTGTCGGCAGTCACTGGTCCATCCATAATTGTATACCACCTACCCGTGGTTTTTTTTTTTCTTTCTTCTTTATACATACTACTATAGTAGCTTACTGTAGCAGTCTGCGGTGCTGCTGAGCTGACAGTGTCCAGCAGGTCCGTCATCAGTCATTACATAATAAATATATCTACCTGTCCGGCTGCAGTACTAGTGATATTATATATATATATATATATTGATTTCATCTCATTATCATCCAGTCTATATTAGCAGCAGACACAGTATGGTAGTCCACGGCTGTAGCTACCTCTGTGTCTTTTAGTTGTGCCTATTAAAATATGGAGAACAAAAATGTTGAGGTCCCAAAATTAGGGAAAGATCAAGATCCACTTCCACCTCGTGCTGAAGCTGCTGCCACTAGTCATGGCCGAGACGATGAAATGCCAGCAACGTCGTCTGCCAAGGCCGATGCCCAATGTCATAGTACAGAGCATGTAAAATCCAAAACACCAAATATCAGTAAAAAAAGGACTCCAAAATCTAAAATAAAATTGTCGGAGGAGAAGCGTAAACTTGCCAATATGCCATTTACCACACGGAGTGGCAAGGAACGGCTGAGGCCCTGGCCTATGTTCATGGCTAGTGGTTCAGCTTCACATGAGGATGGAAGCACTCAGCCTCTCGCTAGAAAACTGAAAAGACTCAAGCTGGCAAAAGCACCGCAAAGAACTGTGCGTTCTTCGAAATCCCAAATCCACAAGGAGAGTCCAATTGTGTCGGTTGCGATGCCTGACCTTCCCAACACTGGACGTGAAGAGCATGCGCCTTCCACCATTTGCACGCCCCCTGCAAGTGCTGGAAGGAGCTCCCGCAGTCCAGTTCCTGATAGTCAGATTGAAGATGTCAGTGTTGAAGTACACCAGGATGAGGAGGATATGGGTGTTGCTGGCGCTGGGGAGGAAATTGACAAGGAGGATTCTGATGGTGAGGTGGTTTGTTTAAGTCAGGCACCCGGGGAGACACCTGTTGTCCGTGGGAGGAATATGGCCGTTGACATGCCTGGTGAAAATACCAAAAAAATCAGCTCTTCGGTGTGGAAGTATTTCACCAGAAATGCGGACAACATTTGTCAAGCCGTGTGTTGCCTTTGTCAAGCTGTAATAAGTAGGGGTAAGGACGTTAACCACCTCGGAACATCCTCCCTTATACGTCACCTGCAGCGCATTCATAATAAGTCAGTGACAAGTTCAAAAACTTTGGGCGACAGCGGAAGCAGTCCACTGACCAGTAAATCCCTTCCTCTTGTAACCAAGCTCACGCAAACCACCCCACCAACTCCCTCAGTGTCAATTTCCTCCTTCCCCAGGAATGCCAATAGTCCTGCAGGCCATGTCACTGGCAATTCTGACGAGTCCTCTCCTGCCTGGGATTCCTCCGATGCATCCTTGCGTGTAACGCCTACTGCTGCTGGCGCTGCTGTTGTTGCTGCTGGGAGTCGATGGTCATCCCAGAGGGGAAGTCGTAAGCCCACTTTTACTACTTCCACCAAGCAATTGACTGTCCAACAGTCCTTTGCGAGGAAGATGAAATATCACAGCAGTCATCCTGTTGCAAAGCGGATAACTGAGGCCTTGACAACTATGTTGGTGTTAGACGTGCGTCCGGTATCCGCCGTTAGTTCACAGGGAACTAGACAATTTCTTGAGGTACTGTGCCCCCGTTACCAAATACCATCTAGGTTCCACTTCTCTAGGCAGGCGATACCGAGAATGTACACGGACGTCAGAAAAAGACTCACCAGTGTCCTAAAAAATGCAGTTGTACCCAATGTCCACTTAACCACGGACATGTGGACAAGTGGAGCAGGGCAGGGTCAGGACTATATGACTGTGACAGCCCACTGGGTAGATGTATGGACTCCCGCCGCAAGAACAGCAGCGGCGGCACCAGTAGCAGCATCTCGCAAACGCCAACTCTTTCCTAGGCAGGCTACGCTTTGTATCACCGGTTTCCAGAATACGCACACAGCTGAAAACCTCTTACGGCAACTGAGGAAGATCATCGCGGAATGGCTTACCCCAATTGGACTCTCCTGTGGATTTGTGGCATCGGACAACGCCAGCAATATTGTGTGTGCATTAAATATGGGCAAATTCCAGCACGTCCCATGTTTTGCACATACCTTGAATTTGGTGGTGCAGAATTTTTAAAAAAACGACAGGGGCGTGCAAGAGATGCTGTCGGTGGCCAGAAGAATTGCGGGACACTTTCGGCGTACAGGCACCACGTACAGAAGACTGGAGCACCACCAAAAACGCCTGAACCTGCCCTGCCATCATCTGAAGCAAGAAGTGGTAACGAGGTGGAATTCAACCCTCTATATGCTTCAGAGGTTGGAGGAGCAGCAAAAGGCCATTCAAGCCTATACAATTGAGCACGATATAGGAGGTGGAATGTACCTGTCTCAAGCGCAGTGGAGAATGATTTCAACGTTGTGCAAGGTTCTGCAACCTTTTGAACTTGCCACACGTGAAGTCAGTTCAGACACTGCCAGCCTGAGTCAGGTCATTCCCCTCATCAGGCTTTTGCAGAAGAAGCTGGAGGCATTGAAGGAGGAGCTAAAAGGGAGCGATTCCGCTAGGCATGTGGGACTTGTGGATGGAGCCCTTAATTCGCTTAGCAAGGATTCACGGGTGGTCAATCTGTTGAAATCAGAGCACTACATTTTGGCCACCGTGCTCGATCCTAGATTTAAAACCTACCTTGGATCTCTCTTTCCGGCAGACACAAGTCTGCTGGGGTTCAAAGACCTGCTGGTGACAATATTGTCAAGTCAAGCGGAACGCGACCTGTCAACATCTCCTCCTTCACATTCTCCCGCAACTGGGGGTGCGAGGAAAAGGCTCAGAATTCCGAGCCCACCCGCTGGCGGTGATGCAGGGCAGTCTGGAGCGACTGCTGATGCTGACATCTGGTCCGGACTGAAGGACCTGACAACGATTACGGACATGTCGTCTACTGTCACTGCATATGATTCTGTCACCATTGAAAGATTGGTGGAGGATTATATGAGTGACCGCATCCAAGTAGGCATTGATAATCTGTGAGGAGCGGGATGTACACGGTGATATATCGGAGGATGATGATGAGGTGGACATCTTGCCTCTGTAGAGCCAGTTTGTGCAAGGAGAGATTAATTGCTTCTTTTTCGGTGGGGGTCCAAACCAACCTGTCATTTCAGTCACAGTCGTGTGGCAGACCCTGTCACTGAAATGATGGGTTGGTTAAAGTGTGCATGTCCTGTTTATACAACATAAGGGTGGGTGGGAGGGCCCAAGGACAATTCCATCTTGCACCTTTTTTTTCTTTCATTTTTCTTTGCGTCATGTGCTGTTTGGGGAGTGTTTTTTGGAAGGGCCATCCTGCGTGACACTGCAGTGCCACTCCTAGATGGGCCAGATGTTTGTGTCGGCCACTAGGGTCGCTTATCTTACTCACACAGCTACCTCATTGCGCCTCTTTTTTTCTTCTTTGCGTCATGTGCTGTTTGGGGGGTGTTTTTTGGAAGGGCCATCCTGCGTGACACTGCAGTGCCACTCCTAGATGGGCCCGGTGTTTGTGTCGGCCACTAGGGTCGCTTATCTTACTCACACAGCTACCTCATTGCGCCTCTTTTTTCTTCTTTGCGTCATGTGCTGTTTGGGGAGTGTTTTTTGGAAGGGCCATCCTGCGTGACACTGCAGTGCCACTCCTAGATGGGCCAGGTGTTTGTGTCGGCCACTAGGGTCGCTTAGCTTACTAACACAGCTACCTCATTGCGCCTCTTTTTTTCTTTGCGTCATGTGCTGTTTGGGGAGTGTTTTTTGGAAGGGCCATCCTGCGTGACACTGCAGTGCCACTCCTAGATGGGCCAGGTGTTTGTGTCGGCCACTAGGGTCGCTTAGCTTAGTCATCCAGCGACCTCAGTGCAAATTTTAGGACTAAAAATAATATTGTGAGGTGTGAGGTATTCAGAATAGACTGAAAATGAGTGGAAATTATGGTTTTTGAGGTTAATAATACTTTGGGATCAAAATGACCCCCAAATTCTATGATTTAAGCTGTTTTTTAGGGTTTTTTGAAAAAAACACCCGAATCCAAAACACACCCGAATCCGACAAAAAAAATTCGGTGAGGTTTTGCCAAAACGCGGTCGAACCCAAAACACGGCCGCGGAACCGAAAACAAAACCAAAACACAAAACCCGAAAAATTTCAAGTGCACATCCCTACTATGAAGTGCATATGGTGCAAGGGGCATAATATGGTGCAAGAGGTATTACAGCGTGGGGCATAATAAGGTGCAGGGTACACTCAGTGGCGTAACTACTGCCCCGCGCAGCCCTCGCGGTGGCTTGGGGGCGAGGGGCTGCGGGGGCGCCACTGATTTACAGCAGACTGACATGCGGACCAGCGTCCGCATGTCAGTCTGCGGTCTCCTTCCGTCCGCCGCTTGTTCGAGGGACACGAAGCTCTAATTGGCTCACGAACCGGCACTTCCCCCTATTAGACCCGCGGCCGCCGGAGATGATGCAGCAGGAGGGACACAGGAGAGGCGAGCTGTGCCCTCCGTGTCCCTCCAAAAAGGGGCGGGAGGTGGGGGAAGAAATATCTGGCACTGGGGGAATATATGGCACTGGGGTGGGGGGGGGGGGGAGAATATCTGGCACTGGGGCATATCTGGCACTGGGGGGAATATCTGGCACTGGATATCTGGCACTGGGGCATATATGGCACTGGGGGGGAATATCTGGCACTGGGGGCATATATGGCACTGGGGGGGAATATCTGGCACTGGGGGCATATATGGCACTGGGTGGGAATATCTGGCACTGGGGGCATATATGGCACTGGGGGGGAATATCTGGCACTGGGGGCATATATGGCACGTGGGGAATATCTGGCACTGGGGGCATATATGGCACTGGGGGGGAATATCTGGCACTGGGGGCATATATGGCACTGGGGGCATATTTGGCACTGGTGGGGAATATATGGCACTGGGGGCATATCTGGCACTTGGGGCATATGTGGCACTGGGGGGGAATATCTGGCACTGGGGGCATATGTGGCACTGGGTGGGTATATGTGTACCTGGCACATGGGGGGGGGGCTATATTTGGCACTGGGGCATGTGAGTACCTGGCACCGTGGGGGAATATCTGGCACTGGGGACATATGTGGCACTGGGAGCACAGCCCTAGCAACAAGGACTACCTCCTAGCAACGAGCATGACACCCAGTGCATGAAACACCTGGCAACGAGCATGACACCCAGTGCATGAAACACCTGGCAACGAGCAGGTAATTGAAAAGTAATTAGAAGCCTTACTGTAGGACTTAATGTGTAATGGGCATTACGGTGTGTGGCATAATGTATCACGGACATTGCGGTGTGTGTCATAATGTATCACAGGCATTACGGTGTATGGTATACTATATCGCGGGCATTGTGATATGTGGTATAATGTCTCAGGGTCATTGCAGTGTGTGGCATAATGTATCACGGACATTGCGGTGTGTGTCATAATGTGTCAGGCATTACGGTGTGTGGTATACTATATCACGGGCATTGTGGTATGTGGTATAATGTCTCAGGGTCATTGCAGTGTGGCATAATACATAACGGGCATTGCAGTGTGTGGCATAGGGTATAACGGGCAGGGCATTGCGGTATGTGTCACAGGCATTACAGTGTATGGTATACTATATCACGGGCATTGTGGTATAATGTCTCAAGGTTATTGCAGTGTGTGGCATAATGTGTCACAGGCATTGTATGTGCTATAATGTATCGGGCATTGCAGTGTGTGGCATAATGTATCACGGACATTGCGGTGTGTGTCATAATGTGTCACAGACATTGTATGTGCTATAATGTATCAGGGGCATTGCAGTGTGTAGCATAATGTATAACGGGCATTGCGATTCCTGTCATAATGTGTCACAGGCATTACGGTGTGTGGCATAATGTGTCACAGGCATTACGGTGTGTGGCATAATGTGTCGGGGGCATTACAGTGTGTGCATATTGTGTCATGTGCATTATTGTGTGCGGCATAATGTCTAAGGGCCATTGCAGTATGTGGCATAATGTATACTGGGCATTACTATAAGGAGGAAAAATGACAAATAATGTAAGGGGCATGAATCAGGATTATTTTTCTTTCCTGTGGTGGCCAACGTCTGGGCGTGCAGGTTGCAAAACTGGGGAATAAGGTAGTCTTTTCCTGCAATTCCACGCTCCTTTATGCGAAACCACGCCCATTCCAACAAAACCACGCCCCTTTTTGCCGCACGCGCCTTCGGCGCGCGCATATTTATCCCTTTCTTGCTCCCAATTATAGAGCATGAGGGGGGGGGGGGGGGGGCGCCGAAGAATTTTTTGGCTTGGGGGAGAAAAATTTCTAGTTACGCCACTGGGTACACTTACTGTGTAGGGCATATGGTGCAAGGGGCATTTGCTGTTTGGGGCATATAGTGCAAGGGGTAATACTGTGTGAGGCATAATATGGTGAAAGGGGCATTACTGTCTGGGGCATAATATGGTGCAAGGGGCATCACTGGTTGGGACATAATATGTTGGAATTTCTTTTTTCCTGTGTTTGCCAATGTCTAGGGGTGCAGGGTCTAAAAATGGAGTGTAAGGTAGCCTTTCACTGCAAGGACACAAACATTTTAGTGAGGCCATGCCCCCTGTTTGGGGCGTGCGCTACTATTTACATTTTAGAATGTCTATGGGGGGTGGGGGGAGGGCGCATTTTTTTACTGTTCACACTGGGAGCCAAAATGTCTAGGAACAATCCTGGTATTAACCCCTCTAAATACCCTTACATTCCATACTTGCCTACTCTCTCACAAGGGCTGGGAGGTTCCTGAGTTAACTGGGCAGTACAGGCAGCTGATGGCCTGATTTATGTTAAATTGTGTCATTTTGGTCAGTAATTGTGACATTGTCTAGTGGGGGTGTGTGGCTATGAAGATACTTCTGCTAATCAGAGAGGACAACCCAAAGGTGGGCAAGTATGCAACATTTACTGCTGACACCCCAGCAGCACCCAGTCCATGTAACATACCCTTCCCACCCTGTATTCACTATTAACACCCTAGTAGCAACCAGAAACACACTGCCTCCTCCCCCATGCATTCTGTGCCAACACTGTAGTAGCATGTAGACACACTCTCCCCACACCCCTGCATTCACTACTAACACCTTAGCAGCACATATACACACTCTCCTCTCCCTGCATTTACTGGCAACATCCCAGCAACAACCAGATACACACCCTACAAAAACCTTAGCAGCTCCCAGATTTGCAGAGGGTACTGCACATTGGGGGTCATTCCGAGTTGTTCGCTCGTTGCCAATTTTCGCAACGGAGCGATTAAGGCGAAAATGTGCATGCGCATGGTACGCAGTGCGCATGCGCTAAGTAATTTAACACAAAACTTAGTAGATTTACTCACGTCCGAACGAAGAATTTTCATAGTTGAAGTGATCAGAGTGTGATTGACAGGAAGTGGGTGTTTCTGGAAGGAAACTGACCGTTTTCTGGGAGTGTGCGGAAAAACGCAGGCGTGCGAGGATAAAACGCAGGAGTGTCTGGAGAAACGGGGGAGTGGCTGTCCGAACGCAGGGCGTATTTGTGACGTCAAACCAGGAACGAAACGGGCTGAGCTGATCGCAGTGTAGGATTAAGTCTCGAGCTACTCAGAAACTGCTAAGAATTTTCTATTCGCAATTCTGCTAATCTTTCGTTCGCAATTCTGCTAAGCGAAGATACACTCCCAGAGGGCGGCGGCCTAGCATGTGCAATGCTGCTAAAATCTGCTAGCGAGCGAACAACTCGGAGTGAGGGCCATTACCAATTCACTGTTCTCCACTTTGGCCTGGCCACAGTCTTGAGGTTCACCACTGAGGCCATGACCACCACGGTGGCAAACTTGTTTGATCATTCTATACCTGGACAATTTCTTCATCAAGGCAAAGTTAGACAATCTTCCATGGACTCATCTGAAGTTAACAATGGAGTCATTGGTTGGGTCACCAACTTCCTAAAGTTCAACCTAGTTCAATCATAGAACACAGTCTTCCTGGGCTCATCTTTTACAATTGGAGTAACAAGGTGTCTGTCACGTTGTCAGGGACTTATTTGGTTTGGAGAGATCTTGAGTCTGATTTTGATGTCTTTTATGCGTTCAGGAAACTAGGTGGGCAAAGCTAATACCTCCTCATAAAATATCAGAACTGATGGAGATGGTTAGGAGATACTTGGACTTAATTCTGGCTTGAAGTGAAACTTGTCACGATCCGGGTATCTGGACGCCATTTCTTACCCATCAGATGCCTCCTAAGGCTGGCTCAGCGCTCCAGGACCGGATCCCATCTGTTATCCTGATGTTTACATTCCTGCATCCTCTCCTGTCTCTCTGAGACGCGGTCACAGTAAACGCCATATTACATCTGGCATGGCGTCTCCCGCGGCCTCCGCCGCCGTCCCTGAGTTTCTGCATGCAAAGTGTCAGAGTGGCGATTACGTCAGCCGCGGCCTCCGCTGTGCCCGCGTGGTTTGGATGTGCATTCATCAGTCTGGCGTCTCCTGTCTCCTGTGGCCGGCGCCGCCATTGCTGCTTCAATTCTCACATGGATTACAAACCAAACTTCCCTCCAAGTGTCTGCATGGGCGCAGCCATCTTGGATTTTGTCATCTGATCATTTCCACCAATCTGCTGTCTGTATTGTTGATTTGCATAATTGCCTAGCCAACCCCTTCCTTGCTGCAGGTATAAGTAAGCTGTGCCTGAGCAAGGAAGGCGTCAGTGCTTTGGTTGTCAAACCTAGTTCCAGTTTGTCTCTCTTCTGTGAATGTCTTCCAGGTTCCAGCTCCTGTCTCCAGACTTCTGCTATAGAGACCCGCACCAGCATTCCATCTGCGGTGTAGCCTGACTCTCCGATCCATTCTGGACTCACCTGTTTCCAGCTACAACATCACCTGCTTCCAGCTCAGCTTCCAGCAGTGTACAGCTTCTCTTAAAGGGCCGGTGTCCTTTCTGCAGTTTACCACTCTCCACCGGTATTATTATTTCTCCGCTCTCAAAATCTACATTTCATCTACATTGCATCGCTCTCAAGCTTTATTTATTATTTAACTGGTTCCAGCCAGTATCCACTCCGTGCCAACACCTGTCTGGTTCTAACCAGTACCCACAGCAGCATTTTATCTACAGCAGTCCAGCTTTCCCTGGAACACCAGCTGGTACGACCCTGGGCTTTCCTCATTGCTACAGTTGAGCCTGGTAAGGACTTTCCAACTTGCAGATAATAAGAACTGTCTCATACCACCAGAGCTCTGTGGCCCCTGCCACCCTGTAGTACCCAGGAACTGTATTATTATTTCTCTGCTGATTTTTATGTTACTTTTTACTGCTACTGTGATGCATGGAGTTTGTCATAAATAAATATCATTGACTTTTACTCAAGTTGTCGTGGTCACGCCTTCGGGCGGTTTCTCTTCATGTTACTTACATGTCCAGGGGTCTGATACAACCTCCCAGGTTCCGGTACATCTCAGCCCCTACAACTGAGGCTGCCTTCCGTCAGCTCAGGCCCTCAGTTGTGACAGTAAGCACTGACCAAATAAATCCAGCCGGAGACCAGGATCAAGCGGCCAGGCTGATGCAAGAACTGGCAGCCCGACTTGAACATCAGGAGGCTGCACAGGGCCACATCATCCGCTGTCTCCAGGATTTCTCTACTCGGCTGGATGGGATTCAGACAACTCTCCGTGGATCAGGCGCATCTGGGGCGTCAACCACAGTGACTCCAACTATAACCCCACCCACCTTACCCGTTTCTGCTCCACGTCTTCATCTTCCAACGCCAGCAAAATTTGACGGATCTCCAAGATTCTGCAGGGGATTTCTCAACCAGTGTGAGATTCAGTTTGAGCTACAACCTGGCAATTTTCCCAGTGACCGTACAAAAATTGCCTACATCATCTCACTTCTCAGTGGCTCAGCCCTTGACTGGGCATCACCGTTATGGGAGAGGTCCGACACCCTGCTATCTTCTTACACTGCATTCGTGTCAACATTCAGGCGCATCTTCGACGAGCCAGGCCGGGTAACTTCAGCTTCGTCTGAGATTCTCCGTTTACGCCAGGGATCACATACTGTAGGACAATATCTTATACAGTTCCAGATCCTGGCATCTGAACTGGCATGGAACGACGAGGCCCTGTATGCTGCATTCTGGCATGGTTTATCCGAGCGTATTAAAGATGAGTTAGCTACCAGAGACTTACCCTCCAAGTTAGATGAGCTAATCTCACTTTGTACAAAAGTTGACTTACGTTTCAGAGAGAGAGCAACTGAGCGTGGAAGATCATCTGCTCCAAAATCTTCTGCTCCTCCTCCTCGCCAACTGTCACCAACTAAAGATGAACCCATGCAAATTGGCCGTTCCCGTTTAACTCCTGCTGAGCGCCGAAGACGTCTCTCTGAGTCTCTCTGTCTGTATTGTGCAGCCCTGTCTCACACTATTCATGCCTGTCCCAAACGTCCGGGAAACTTCAAATCCTAGCTCGCCAAGGAGAGGGCCGGCTAGGAGTAATGATCTCCTCTCCATCTCCTCAAGATTGTAATCTCCCAGTCTCGCTTCAAGTTGCTCAACGTAATCAGAACGTCATTGCCCTCCTGGATTCCGGAGCAGCTGGGAACTTTATTACCGAAGCCTATGTTAAACGGTGGTCCCTACCCACCGAGAGACTTCCTTCCTCCTTTTCCTTAACTGCCGTGGATGGCAGTAAAATTTTTGATACAGTTATTGCTCTAAGGACTCTACCAGTTAGTCTGAGAGTGGGGGTTCTTCATTCCGAACTTATTTCAATTTTAGTGATTCCAAGAGCCACACATCCTGTGGTCCTGGGCCTTCCATGGCTCCGTCTTCACAATCCTACAATTGATTGGACGACTACGCAAATCCTGGCATGGGGTCCCTCCTGTGCTGAGACATGTTTGTTTAAAGTGTTGCCTGTCTGTTCTTCCTCCCCCAGGTCGTCTGATGTTCCACCTCCTCCATATCAAGATTTCACGGATGTGTTCAGTAAAGCTTCTGCTGATATCCTTCCTCCTCATAGAGAATGGGACTGCCCGATTGATCTCGTTCCAGGGAAGGTTCCACCTCGAGGCCGAACTTATCCGTTGTCTCTGCCCGAGACGCATTCTATGGAGGAATACATTAAAGAGAACCTAGCAAAGGGGTTCATTCGAACTTCTTCTTCTCCAGCCGGCGTAGGCTTCTTTTTTGTAAAAAAGAAAGATGGTGGTCTGCGGCCGTGCATCGACTACAGAGGTTTGAACGACATTACCATCAAGAACCGCTATCCTTTACCCCTGATTACTGAGCTCTTTGACAGAGTTAGCGGAGCTACCATCTTTACAAAGCTGGACTTGAGAGGTGCATACAATCTCATCCGGATCCGTGAGGGTGACGAGTGGAAGACCGCATTTAACACCCGTGACGGACATTATGAGTACCTCGTCATGCCCTTCGGATTGAGCAATGCTCCAGCTGTCTTCCAGCATTTCGTCAATGAGATCTTCAGAGACATTCTATACCGTCATGTCGTGGTCTATCTAGATGATATCCTCATTTTTGCCAACAATTTAGAGGAACATCGTTTTTGGGTAAAGGAGGTTCTGTCCCGTCTCCGTGTCAATCATCTCTATTGCAAATTAGAGAAATGCGTCTTTGAAGTCAAGTCCATTCCGTTTCTAGGGTACATTGTGTCCGGTTCCGGACTAGAGATGGATCCTGAGAAACTACAAGCAATCCAGAATTGGCCGGTACCCTTAACCCTCAAAGGGGTCCAGAGGTTCTTAGGGTTCGCCAATTATTACCGAAAGTTTATACGAGACTTTTCCACCATTGTGGCGCCTATTACTTCTTTCACCAAGAAGGGTGCTAACCCGTCCAAGTGGTCTGAAGAAGCCATGCAAGCTTTTCATCTTTTAAAACAGAGGTTCATCTCTGCGCCTGTCCTGAAACAGCCTGACATCGACTCTCCTTTCATCCTAGAGGTGGATGCCTCCTCCGTTGGAGTAGGAGCGGTGTTATCTCAGAGGGCTAAAGATGGCCATTTACATCTTTGCAGTTTCTTCTCACGGAAGATCTCCCCAGCGGAGCGCAACTATGCCATTGGCGACCAGGAGTTGCTAGCCATCAAGCTCGCTCTAGAGGAGTGGAGATATCTGTTGGAGGGAGCTTCTCATTCAATCACCATCCTTACAGACCACAAGAACCTTCTATATCTGAAAGGCGCACAATGTCTCAACCCTCGTCAGGCCAGATGGGCACTTTTCTTTTCCAGGTTCGACTTTAAACTCCAGTTCTGTCCGGGCTCTCAGAATCGCAAGGCCGATGCCCTTTCCCGCTCATGGGAGCAAGGAAATGAGTCAGAGTCTTCAGACAAGCATCCTATTATAAGTCCGTTGGCATTCTCCACGGTAGGGATGGACTCTACGCCCCCATCAGGGAAAAGTTTTGTGAAGCCGACACTAAGGAAGAAGCTCATGCATTGGGCCCATGCTTCCCGCTTTGCCGGACATACAGGTATCCAAAAAACCCTGGAGTTTATCTCTAGGTCCTATTGGTGGCCAACTCTGAAAAAGGACGTTTTGGAGTTTATTGCATCTTGCCCAAAGTGTGCTCAACATAAAGTATCCCGCCAGTCGCCTGCGGGGCAACTGGTTCCACTATCTGTTCCCCGTCGACCATGTACCCATTTGTCGATGGATTTTATTACCGATTTGCCCATGTGCAACAAGTTTAATACCATCTGGGTGGTAGTTGACCGGTTCACCAAGATGGCACACTTCATTCCTCTCACCGGTCTTCCGTCAGCTTCCAAGTTGGCTCAAGTATTCATACAAGAGATCTTTCGACTCCACGGTCTTCCAGAAGAAATTATCTCAGATCGAGGAGTTCAATTCACAGCCAAATTCTGGCGAAGTTTATGTCAAGCCCTCCAAGTCAAGCTAAAGTTTTCCACGGCTTACCATCCTCAGACCAATGGTCAAACTGAGAGGGTGAATCAGGACTTGGAGTCCTTCCTCCGCATCTATGTGTCCTCCTCTCAAGATGACTGGGTTCAATTACTTCCCTGGGCCGAGTTCTGTCATAACAACCAGTATCATTCTTCATCTTCTTCAACACCATTCTTCACCAACTTTGGATTCCACCCTAAAGTCCCTGAGTTCCAACCGCTTCCAGCAACTTCTGTTCCCGCAGTGGATATCACCTTGCATCAGTTTGCCAATATCTGGAAGAGCGTACGATCAGCTCTGCTCAAGGCATCGTTCAGGTACAAGAAGTTTGCGGATAAGAAGCGTCGAGCAGTTCCTGCTCTCAAGGTGGGTGATCGGGTATGGTTATCCACAAAGAATTTGAGGTTAAGAGTTCCCAGTATGAAGTTTGCACCTCGCTACATCGGTCCTTTTAAAATTGATCAAGTCATCAATCCTGTTGCTTACAGACTCCAGTTGCCTCCCTTCTTAAAGATACCCAGGACATTCCATGTTTCCCTGTTGAAACCGCTAATCTTGAATCGGTTTCATTCCTCACTTCCTCCAACTCCGAAAGTCCAAACTCAACGAGGCGTTGAGTATGAAGTAGCCAAGATCCTGGACTCACGTCACCGTTACGGTCAACTTCAGTATCTTATTGACTGGAAGGGTTACGGCCCTGAGGAACGTTCATGGACCAATGCTTCTGATGTCCATGCTCCTGCCTTGGTTCGGAGATTCCATTCCAAGTTTCCTCAAAAGCCAAAGAAGTGTCCTGGGGCCACTCCTAAAGGGGGGGGTGCTGTCACGATCCGGGTATCTGGACGCCATTTCTTACCCATCAGATGCCTCCTAAGGCTGGCTCAGCGCTCCAGGACCGGATCCCATCTGTTATCCTGATGTTTACATTCCTGCATCCTCTCCTGTCTCTCTGAGACGCGGTCACAGTAAACGCCATATTACATCTGGCATGGCGTCTCCCGCGGCCTCCGCCGCCGTCCCTGAGTTTCTGCATGCAAAGTGTCAGAGTGGCGATTACGTCAGCCGCGGCCTCCGCTGTGCCCGCGTGGTTTGGATGTGCATTCATCAGTCTGGCGTCTCCTGTCTCCTGTGGCCGGCGCCGCCATTGCTGCTTCAATTCTCACATGGATTACAAACCAAACTTCCCTCCAAGTGTCTGCATGGGCGCAGCCATCTTGGATTTTGTCATCTGATCATTTCCACCAATCTGCTGTCTGTATTGTTGATTTGCATAATTGCCTAGCCAACCCCTTCCTTGCTGCAGGTATAAGTAAGCTGTGCCTGAGCAAGGAAGGCGTCAGTGCTTTGGTTGTCAAACCTAGTTCCAGTTTGTCTCTCTTCTGTGAATGTCTTCCAGGTTCCAGCTCCTGTCTCCAGACTTCTGCTATAGAGACCCGCACCAGCATTCCATCTGCGGTGTAGCCTGACTCTCCGATCCATTCTGGACTCACCTATTTCCAGCTACAACATCACCTGCTTCCAGCTCAGCTTCCAGCAGTGTACAGCTTCTCTTAAAGGGCCGGTGTCCTTTCTGCAGTTTACCACTCTCCACCGGTATTATTATTTCTCCGCTCTCAAATTCTACATTTCATCTACATTGCATCGCTCTCAAGCTTTATTTATTATTTAACTGGTTCCAGCCAGTATCCACTCCGTGCCAACACCTGTCTGGTTCTAACCAGTACCCACAGCAGCATTTTATCTACAGCAGTCCAGCTTTCCCTGGAACACCAGCTGGTACGACCCTGGGCTTTCCTCATTGCTACAGTTGAGCCTGGTAAGGACTTTCCAACTTGCAGATAATAAGAACTGTCTCATACCACCAGAGCTCTGTGGCCCCTGCCACCCTGTAGTACCCAGGAACTGTATTATTATTTCTCTGCTGATTTTTATGTTACTTTTTACTGCTACTGTGATGCATGGAGTTTGTCATAAATAAATATCATTGACTTTTACTCAAGTTGTCGTGGTCATGCCTTCGGGCGGTTTCTCTTCATGTTACTTACATGTCCAGGGGTCTGATACAACCTCCCAGGTTCCGGTACATCTCAGCCCCTACAACTGAGGCTGCCTTCCGTCAGCTCAGGCCCTCAGTTGTGACAAAACTATTACAGTACTGTAGAAGATTAGGATACTGTCAAGATACTGAGCACATGGCTGGAGCAAACTGGATCTTCTGAAATACTATACAAAGGTCAGTAGGGTTTTTAGGATGCTATTCCAGATCAGTTACAGCTACTATGATGAATCCGGAACTAGACCAATAATGGATATAATGAACTCCAGAACTGGAGTGACTTGAATACAGGATCTGAGCTGGGACCAGAATAGTTTGGTACTAGGATCCTGGCTGGAACTGAAATGGCTTGGTACAAGGATCCAGGCTGAAACCAGAATGGCTTGGTACTAGGAAATGGGCTAGAGCTTTAATGGCTTGATATTATGATCTGGCTGGAATTGGAATCGCTTGGTTCTAGTATCCAGGCTAGAATCAGAATGGCTTGATACAAGGATCTGGGTTGGAACTGGAATGGCTTGATACTAGGATCTGGTCTGGAACGGCTTGATACAAGGACCCGACTATGTAAATTGGGAAGCCAAACTGACATTGAGTGATAGCATATACACAGGAAGATCTGGTAACTGGAGCCACAGGATTCTTGAAGAAAAACATTGCTCTGGCACCTTCTGTGTCTTAGAGGACACCTTTTATCCCCTTAACTTGCTGTCCATTGGTGGACATGGTCAGCTGGTAAGAAACTGGTGCCTGGTTGGTTTGTCCGTGGTCTGCTGACCGAGACCAAGATTGTGGCACCCAGCGGACGGAGCCAGCAGAAAGACCTATGTGGGGACACCAGGACAGCAAGACACCAAGGAACACTGGAGAGAAGGCTGAGAAGTAATCCTGGATCACAGCAGGGACATAGATGAGGATTCATTGTACTGGAGCACAGAGCCCAACACCCATGATCAGCGAACTGGTAAGTAAATTGGATGCTGAATCTTAACAGTACCCCTGCTGGAGAAGAAAATCTCGATCATAGAGAGGCAGATTCTTAGTTCTCTTCCAAGTAGTTGTCCATTCTTCGCCTTATGAAGTTGCTAGCATGAAGGTCTTCTGCTTTGAAGTCATTCTGTTGACATGCTATTACTTCTAAGCATTTTAGTAGCAACTACTTGCTCACTGGTCTCAAACTAATTGCATCTTGGTGACTCAAGTGTTCCCTATGTCACAAACAACTGGCCAGTCACTGCTTTAGTGGTTCAGTTGATGCAACTTGGGCTAAGGACAGTCCCTGTCAGACTGACTGGGAGTGGACCATAGTGACTGTCAGAATCTGTGAGTTTTATAGACTCAGAGCAGAACCCGAGGTTTATATATAGTTGGAGCAGGGCCGGTGCTAGGGTGTTCGGCGCCCCCCTGCAAACTATAAATTTGCGCCCTCCCATACTTTACAAAGGGACAGCGCTGGTCAATAAAATGATGTGGTCTCACAAGGAAGGGACGTGGCCACACAATAGTACCCCCATTTTTTTTTTTTAATATACATTTTTATTTTGCTTGTTGTACAGAGATAAAAATATACAAACAGAGGATGCATCGTCAGATATGTATAGAACAGAAATCTGAGAGAACATAGTCTCTTGACATGAAAAACAATTCCAATTATTGTACAATACTTTAGGAACAAACAGTGATAAATTTAGTGTAGATTGGATTGCAAATTGAAGGTTCAATTATAATTATCCACATAACATTGAGACGATGTTAATAACTAGAGATTGATAATGTAGAGAGAAAGAGAAAAGAGAAATAGGAAAAATAAGAGAAATTATTGAAGAAGAGGGAGGAGGATGGAGGAGGGGGGAGGGAGGAGAGGGAGGGTCCAATCTTTATCTTCAAGAGAGGGTCGAAATGGTTTGTAATCGCCTAATCAGATCTGTTAGTAGATCATTGTATAGTGGAATTAGGAATTTGCAATAGTACGTAAATGGTGCCAATCAGAATTTTCGTAAACTTTCATAATTCTGTCTTGGGTAGACGAGTCTAAAGAGAGTATGAATAGGGACCATTTGGAATAGAATCGGTCAACATGTTTATCTATTTCAGGGAAGGTATTATTTCTGTCAAAATAGAGCAATTGTAAGAGTTTTAACTTCAGTTCTTGCAGGGAGGGAGATGATGAAGAGATCCAGTGGGTGAGAATGATTTTCTTTGCAAGTGTCACAATGGTGGCCAGCAGCGGAATATAGGGGGAGATATCGCTGTTGGGGAGCCAATTTTTAAAATTTGCACACAAACACGCTAATGGGTCAGGGAAAATATGTGTAGAGAATAAAGAGTTTAGGTAGACAATTAGTTTATTCCAAAAACGTTTTATTTTCCCACATTCCCAGAAGCAGTGGAAAAAATTTGCGGGAGAGCTATGGCATTTAAAACAGGAGCCTGAGGAGTTTGGAATCATATGACTTCTTTGAGCAGGGGAAATTTAGGCTCTATGTAATGTTCTCCAGTGAACTTCCTGAAGGTAAGAGGATTTCAGAAACTTCATGGTTTTAGAGCTATGTGTAAAAAGAATCGGGGGGGAGTCAATGTCCGGGATATCACTTCGCCAGGTTAGTGCCAGTAATTGCCAAGGTTTAGTGTTGGAGGTCGGTAATAATAGAGTATATATATATTTTATACGGTAGGGGGAAGAATGTAATAGGCGTAGCAGGGAATTAATAGGATCAAGAGAGTTTTGATGTCTTGTTTTGGGGTCCAGAGAATAGACGTAATGCCGTGACTGTAAGTACATGTAGAAGTCAGAGGTATGTAGAGAAAACTGCGCTTGAAGAGTAGAGAAAGGTATTATCTGGCCTCCTGGGTCGAAAACCTGGGAGGTAAGAGAGAGGCCCTTATCTTTCCATGTGTGGAAAATTGGGTTGGATAATGAGGGATGGAATGACGGATTACCCCAGAGTGTATTATATGGAGAAGAAGATGCATGTCTTGTTAATTTTTTATTGATAGTAATCCAGGAAGAGTAGGTGTCGTGAAACATGACATGGTGCAAAATGTTAGAAGGAATATCAGACTTTTTGGAGTGAAGAAGGGCACTTGGAGAGTATGGATTGAAGAGAGCAGTATCTAGAGAAGTTGAAGTATAAGTGGATTTAGAAAGGAGCCAATCTGAAATATATCTGAAATGAATCGCTAAAGTATATAATTTCAGGTTTGGAAGAGACATACCTCCATGAGATTTGTGAGACTGTAGCTTTTGGAAAGCAATTCGAGGGCGTTTATTTTGCCATATAAATCGGGAGGTAATTTGGTCAAAGCGTTTCAAGTCAGATATAGAGAGGCTAATAGGAAGCATTTGTAGTAAGTAAAATATCTTAGGAAAAATTATACTTTTAACTACCGCTATTCTTCCAATGATAGATAATGGGAGATTTAGCCATGAATCATATAGTGAGGAGATTTTGATGAGGGACGGAGTAAAGTTCAGTTTATATAAAGAGGAGAGATCAGAGGGGATATGTAAGCCTAAATATTTAATTTCTGTTTTGAGCATAGGAGAGAGAAGAGGGGATGTAGGATGAAGAGTGCAAGTATTGGGGCCTTCCAGTTGTAGGGATTCAGATTTAGACATATTTATTTTGAATCCTGCTTGAGCTCCGAAATTATTTATCAGTGAAAACAAATTAGGTAGAGAAGAAGAGGGATTAGATAGAAAAAGTAATAGGTCGTCCGCATATAGAGCAAGTTTTAATGGGATATTTCCGATTTGGATCCCGTGGATGTTAGGGGAATTTCTAATAGAGATTGCCAATGGTTCAATAGCAATGGCGAAGAGTAGTGGAGAAAGGGGGCATCCCTGACGGGTACCTCGAGATATTGCGAAAGGAGTAGATAAGTGACCATTACAATAGAGCTGGGAGGACGGAGAGGAGTATAGGGATTGGATAACCGAGATGAAGGATGAGGGAAAACCAAAAAGATTCATGGATCTAAAAAGGTGTGGCCATTCCAAGAGGTCAAACGCCTTTTCTGCGTCTAAGGCTAAAACGAAATTATCTGATAAGGTAGGATGAAGTTTTAAATGTTGGATTATAGAAAGCACTTTGCGGACATTAGTCACAGAGTGACGGCCCCATATAAACCCGTTTTGGTCTGGATGGATTATGTGGGGGAGAGAGAATTTTAGACGGTCGGCTAAGATTTTTGTAAAGATTTTATAGTCAGAATTTAATAGTGAAATTGGGCGGTAGGAGCTTGGGAGGGAAGGGTCGCGACCTGGCTTCAAAAGAACTTTGATTGTGGCACTATTAAAATATAGGGGAATGGATTTTGAGTTAATTATTGAGTTGAACAATCCAGAAGGTGTCTATCAATTTTATCAATCAAGAGTTTATAAAACTCATTAGAAAAGCCGTCTGGGCCTGGAGCTTTATTAGGTTTCAAGTGAGTAATAGCTGAGCGAACTTCTTCTAATGTGATGGGTTCATTTAGGGAAACAAGAAATGTAGACGGGATCTGGGGTAGAAGGGGGAAAGACCAAGGTTGTGGGAGCTCATCAGTGGGGGGAGATGGATTAGAATATAATTCTTCATAAAATGATTTCATGAGAGATGTGATGGATTGGGGGTCGTTAGTTAAGGACCCATCAGGGAGCTTCAAAGGATGTACTAACATGGGGGGGGAAGTACCTTTCAACATATTTGTGAGAAGCTTCCCTGTTTTATTCCCAAATTTGTGGAACCGGTAATCGACTTTAAATTTATATTTATCACCCATCTGTGAAAGAAACTCATTAAACTGGAGTTTTAATGTTAAATATGAGGATTTATTAGACGGGGAGGGGTGGGATTTGAACACTTGGAAGGCTGAGGAAAGTGCACGTTGTATTTCTAGGTAAGATTTGGTATAATTTT
This sequence comes from Pseudophryne corroboree, assembly GCF_028390025.1. Classification (NCBI taxonomy): domain Eukaryota; kingdom Metazoa; phylum Chordata; class Amphibia; order Anura; family Myobatrachidae; genus Pseudophryne; species Pseudophryne corroboree. The sequence goes on along the minus strand of NC_086452.1, from coordinate 184,682,693 downwards.
TCTTTAAGGCAGAGGAGTATGAAATAATATTGCCCCGAAGGACCGATTTGGCTGTTTGCCAGAATAAAGAGGGGTCTGATTCTGAGTGTTGATTATTTGAGAAGTAAAAGGTATCCCAAGACGCCTGCAGTGAGTCACAAAATTTTTTAGAGTTAGAAAGATGAGAGGGGAATTTCCATTGGGGGGATAGAGACTGAGAGGGATGTAAAGTGAGAGTAAACCAAATCAAGGCGTGGTCAGAAATAATAATGGGTTCGATGGTTGAATCCGTGACTGAGGGAAAAAGCTTTTGGGTAATAAACGTATAATCAATTCTAGAAAACGTGTCATGGGCAGAGGAGTGGCAGGAAAACTCTCTTTCTATGGGATTTAGTGCACGCCATATATCGATTAGCTGTAAGGCTTCCGAAAAGGTAGGTATACCAAGTTTAGGGAGGCGTTGGGGATTTCTAAAGGTGTTAGAGCGGTCTAAATAATTAGAAGATACTAAATTGAAATCTCCACATACAATGAGATTATCATTAGAAAATGGGGTTAGTTTGGCTATTAACATCTGAAAAAAGGATTTTTTGTACGTAGTGGGAGCGTAAATATTGCAAAGGACCAGTACATACGACTCAATAGAGAGACTGACGATTAAATATCGGCCGTTGGGGTCAATGTCAGAGGATAGAAGTGTGATATTAAGATTACGTTTTGCTAATAGGACAACTCCTCTAGATTTAGAGTTGTATGGGGCTGCTGCTATTAGGGACCAGTGTGACATCTGCAGTTTCATGGATTCCTGGGGAGACAAGTGGGATTCTTGCAGAAATGCTACATTGATATTCATTTTGGATAAATACATGAGGATCCTGCGGCGTTTAGACGGAGAATTAATTCCACCGACATTCAGGGTGCCAATCTTTAGGTTAGACATTAAAATAACCAGTAGAGGTAAAAGAATACAAAGATCAACCGAGTATCAAATGATTGGATCCGGAGAAGGGAGTAAGGCTTGGGGATAGGGGGGGGAGGGGCATGGGGAAAATACACATATATACAAGAAAATTTGATTAACGTTTGGCATGCAAACAAACTTCCGGGCCAATAATTCAAAATAATAATTGAAATTATTCCAAACATTACTACTATTCCGGGTCAACACTCCAGATGAATTCCCGACTACGGCATCTGGGTAAAGTTACTCTATATAGTATGGTAGAGCTATTCTAAGAGATGAAACGGTAGGCATAGGGTATATTAGGAAATATATTAATATTAAATAACAGATATCAATAAGCGTAAATGTTGTGATAATCATTAGTAGATTATAAGATGGTCTGAAAACGCGGATCAATGTTAGTGACGGTAGCTTGTTAAAATGATTTACAAGAGGCTATAATGGGTTTAAAGCCATGAAGGGCATTGACCATCAAGCTGAGAATTATCACAAGATTTAAAGCACAATAAAACTGTATTAGGTGAAGTGAATTAGGTAAAAACAAACAGAGGTAGAAGGCCTTAATATAACAACATTAAGATGTGAACCTTAAGATCAAGTATTAGAGGATGGGGCGGCGTCAGCAATGTCATCATGGTCTTCTGTAGATCCTTCTTGAAGGTATGAAGTTGCGTCTTCTGGAGTGGAGAAATCTAAGTGTTTGTCTCCATCATAAATCCGAAGTTTCGCTGGGTAGAGTAAAGAGAATTTACGCTTGGAGGACACCAATCTGGAGCAGATTGGGTTGAAGGCCTTCCTTGCTCTTGAAAGTTCGGCGGAAAAGTCTTGGAATATGAGAAGGCGGTTGTTTTCCCATTGTAAGGACCGAATTTTTCTAGACGCAGTCCATATGGCAACTTTGTGAAGATAGTTGAGGCATCTGAACAGGGTGACCCTGGGACGGCCTTCAGCGGATCGAGGTGGGGGACCAACACGGTGTACGCGTTCAATCACTAGGTCTTTGCATGATTCGGTAATACCGAGGAGTGCTGGGAGTGTTGTCTGTACAAAGTGGGATAGTTCATCTCCTTTTACCGATTCTGGTAGTCCTACTAGCCTAATGTTATTCCGTCTGGACCTGTTTTCTGCGTCGTCTAGCTTCATCCATAGCTGGTAGTTCTCTTTCTCAAGACGTTTGACACAGCCCTGAACATCAGCCATATCGTGACATAGACCCCCAATTCTATTTTCGTTAACAGAGACTTTATGCGAGAGGTGTTGCAGTTGGAGTGAAATATCTGAGACTGCTTTCGACAATAATGGAGAGATAGCTTGGGTTATGGCTTCAGTTAGGTCTGCATACGTGATAGGTGAATCAGGAGATCTGCTATTAGGAGTATTACGTGAGGAAGATTGAGACGCAATTAATTTTTTTTGGAGCTGGAGATGAAGGGGGGGGGGGGTTATGCCAGGAGCCATGGTAGAATTGGCTCTCCTTTTTTCTTGTCTAACCGGGAGGGAAGAAGGAGTTGCCGTGGCTGCAGGGTTGGGAGAAAGGAAACGGTCCATTGACAAATGGGGGTGAGGAAGGATCAGATAATAAATTTCTCTGTCTTGTAAAATAAGAACAGGCTGGGTGTCTTATGAAAGAGGATTGTTCCTGTTTAATAAAGTGAGGAGTCTGGGATCTGCAAGAACTGAGCTTGCAACGTGGATTATTGTGGTTAAATCCTGAGATAAATTGTCATTTATATTGAGAGATAGTGTTTTGCAGTGCAGATCGTTCCCTATTGCGTCCACTGAGGTGTGGTGTGGAATTATAAGAACGAGCAGCACTTGGTGGGTAGCTGCTGTAGTTGGTTAGTAGTCAGGGAGAGCCCAGCAGTAGTGAGGAGAGGTGTAAGAATAATCTCCGTGCTGCGGTTGCTATGGTTACCAACCTGATCGTGAGACGGGTGATTGTTGAGCCCGTCTATGTGGAGATCAGCCGGCGGTGTTCTGTGTAGATGCGGGTGCTGGGAGCGCTACAGACCGTGGCGTCCGGTCTGTGCTTCTGCACGCTCTGAGACGGACTCCGCCGCTGTGAGCCGCGTGGCGGGAATTTATCGTAGCTGGCAGGCGGCTCGCCGGAGGTGTCAGAAGCCGGCGGGTACTCGCGGGACAAGTCCGCTGAAACTGTGGGGAGGCTGGAAGCTCCAGGAGACTGGCTGTCCAGTCGATATAACGGTGCCGGAGTCGGGATTCACCGGAGCTCTGCTGTGGATCGTCCTCACAGCATGAGACCGGAACCGGAAGTCAATAGTACCCCCATTTAAAACACCCCCAGTAGAGGCGCTGCTTACACATAACGCCCCAGTTGTATCACAGCTTACACAAAATGCCCCAGTAGTAGCGCCACTTACACATAACGACCCCAGTAGTAGTGAAGCTTACACATAACGCCCCCAGTAGTAGCGCAGCTTACATGTAACGCCCCCAGTAGTAGCGCTGCTTCCACATAACACCCCCAGTAGTAGCGCAGCTTACAAATAACGCCCACAGAAGTGCAGTTTATTCACATTTTGACCCCACCGCACACATACATAAATACACACACACACACACACACACACACACACACACACACACACACACACTCACTCTCCCTTCACTTACTTATCAGTCTGGCTGGCAGGATCTGGAGCAGCATGTCCTCTGTGCAGTGGCGTAAGTTCATCCCTGTCGCCCGGAGGCAAGTTCGAATTTTGTGCCCCCTTCGAAAAAAATGGAACATTAAATATAATTCGGGGCTAGAACAAAGGTGACAAGACCAGGATGTACAGTGCCAGGACAGTGGTGATAGGGCCAGTACTGAGATGAAATAGACAGTTCGGTGGGACCAGGACTAATGCTGGCCATACACTAGGTTGATATTGTGTACAATGTCAAATATCACTATATCGACCTATCATTCGACCCATTGCATGCACCTTATACATGTTAATGGGTGCAAATACGATGTGATGCGCATCCCTGCACCTCGCACTTTGCATCAGCTGATCAAATGTGCTGCACATGTATGATCAGCCGACCCCCGGCAATTGCGGAGGTACGATAGATTGTACGATGCAAAAGCATCTGGCGGGTGGCAGGGGGTATCATTAGTACGACTTGCATCTAATGTGAGTCGTACTAATGTATGGCCAGCATTAGACAGAGGGGATAGGCACAGGACAGGGGTGTCTGGGCCAGGACAGACAGAGGGAGCGTGAGAGACGGGTGACAGGGCCAGGACAGAGAGAGGGAGCGTGAGAGACGGGTGACAGGGCCAGGACAGACAGAGGACAGGGACATGACAGAACAGAGGGGACAGGAGAGAAGGGTGTCATGGACAGCACAGAGGTGAGACAGTACAGTGGGGAAGAACAGAAATGACAGGGCCAAGACAGAGAACCAAGAGAGACATGACAGGGGCAAGATAGAGGTGACAGTGACAGCGCCAAAACACAGGTGACAGGGCCAGGGCAGAGGGGACAGAGACAGTACAGGACAGAGGAGACAGGGGTGACAGGGTCAGGATAGAGATGATAGGGACAAGATAGTGACAGGGGCAGAACCAGGGCAGAGATACCAGGACAAAATCGATGGCATAGGAGGGAGGGTTAACAGGGCCGGAACAGAGGTGGCAGGGACAGGACAGATGTGACAGGGACAGGAGAGAGGGGAGACAGGGCCAGCACAGAGGTGACAGTAATGGGGCAGGACAGGAGGGACAGGGACAGGAAAAAGGGGAGACAGGGCCAGGTTTAATAAATAGATCCTGCGAGCAGTGACAGCAGCAGGCATTGTGGGCAGTTTCCTGACACTGTTACAGTAACTAGCAACAGGACAAACAGCCGCTTCACAGCCCTGCCCCCTTCGCCATCCTCTGTCCCACACCGCTGCCTCTCCGCTCCATGTGTGCATGTAGACTTTTGTTTGAGGGTTTGTTGTTTAACAATTAATCCTGACTCATCCCCTTACTAGTCACAACTTCTTCCCTTGCACCTGCCCAATGTCAGTTTGATGCTGGGACTTGTAGTTCCTCAGCGGTAAGACAGAGAGGCAGTAGTAGGTAAATATTATTATATAGTATGTGATTCTGGGACTTGTAGTCCCATGACTGTATGACAGACAGTACATGTTATTACACAGTGTGTGATGCTGGGACTTGTAGTTCGGCAGTAGGTACATATGATTATGTAAGTGATGCTTGTAGTCCCCACAGCTCTAAGATATTTCTGAACAGAGCACCCATATAAAGAGTTCTATACATTATCATACAGTACATGTCTTAAGGTCGAGGTAGAGGAGACTGCTGGGATCCCTGCTGCTGTGATATTGGAGCAGGTCATCATGCAGGCTAGCAGAGAGATATACACCAGTGGCTCCGGGGTCAGGCAGGTTCACGATCAGCTCTGTGCTCGATTAATTCAGACTCCGGCAGACATCATAATTGATCTACAGAGATTACTCACAGCCCCGCAGTGCTGCAGCTAGCGATGGTAGCAGCGGGGCACTCACTGCCAGCTCCACTAACGCTCGGCAACAGCGCAGAGAGGTCAGGTGCAGCAGCGGGGATACAGTGTAGGGAAAGCGCCTCTCCTTCCTGGCGCCTACCTGCACTGCATCCCTTTGCTGAGCGGGTAGCGCCGGGCCTGAGTTGGAGGCCATATAAAGAAAACTTGGAAGATTAATGAGGCTTCTCCTCATATCTGAAATGGAATTGTTTATTGAATCTGTCATACACAGGTAGAGATTTGAGTAGGCACAGCGATAGAGTCACTGATTACACTATGAACTGGCAAATTAGAACAGGGGACTGCAGAAAGTGCCCAGATCAGACTAGAGATGAGCGGGTTCGGTTCCTCGGAATCCGAACCCGCCCGAACTTCAGTTTTTTTTACACGGGCCCGAGCGACTCGGATCTTCCCGCCTTGCTCGGTTAACCCGAGCGCGCCCGAACGTCATCATCCCGCTGTCGGATTCTCGCGAGGCTCGGATTCTATCGCGAGACTCGGATTCTATATAAGGAGCCGCGCGTCGCCGCCATTTTCACACGTGCATTGAGATTGATAGGGAGAGGACGTGGCTGGCGTCCTCTCCGTTTAGAGTGACTAGTACTAGAGAGAGACACAAATTTTGGGGAGCATATAGGAGGAGTACTACTTGCTGCTGATAGTGTGACCAGTGACCAGTGCCACCAGTTTAATTAATCCGTTCTCTGCCTGAAAAAAAACGATACACAGTGTGACACAGTCACACATACCATATCTGTGCTCAGCCCAGTGTGCTGCATCATATACTGTATATCATTATCTGACTGTGCTGAGTGCTCACTGCTCACACAGCTTAATTGTGGGGGAGACTGGGGAGCAGTTATAGCAGGAGTACATATTTTAAGTACAGTGCACACTTTTGCTGCCAGAGTGCCACTGCCAGTGTGACTGACCAGTGACCACTGACCACCAGTATTGTGATTGTCTGCTGACCACCAGTAAATTGTGATTGTCTGCCTGAAAAAGTTAAACACTCGTCGTGTGGTGTTTTTATAAACGCATTCTGCAGACAGTGTCCAGCAGGTCCGTCATTACATAATATATACCTGTCCGGCTGCAGTACTAGTGTGATATATATATATATATTTTAATTTTATCTCATTATCATCCAGTCTATATTAGCAGCAGACACAGTACGGTAGTCCACGGCTGTAGCTACCTCTGTGTCGGCAGTCGCTCGTCCATCCATAATTGTATACCACCTACCCGTGGTTTATTTTTATTTTCTATCTTCTTGATACTAGTAGCTTACTTTAGGAGTCTGCAGTGCTGAGTCTGACAGACAGTGTCCAGCAGGTCCGTCATTACATAATATATACCTGTCCGGCTGCAGTACTAGTGTGATATATATATATATTTTAATTTTATCTCATTATCATCCAGTCTATATTAGCAGCAGACACAGTATGGTAGTCCACGGCTGTAGCTACCTCTGTGTCGGCAGTCGCTCGTCCATCCATAATTGTATTCCACCTACCCGTGGTTTTTTTTCTTTTCTATCTTCTTGATACTAGTAGCTTACTTTAGGAGTCTGCAGTGCTGACAGACAGTGTTCAGCAGGTCCGTCATTACATAATATATACCTGTCCGGCTGCAGTACTAGTGTGATATAAATATATATTTTAATTTTATCTCATTATCATCCAGTCTATATTAGCAGCAGACACAGTACGGTAGTCCACGGCTGTAGCTACCTCTGTGTCGGCAGTCGCTCGTCCATCCATAATTGTATATCACCTACCCGTGGTTTATTTTTTTTTTCTATCTTCTTGATACTAGTAGCTTACTTTAGGAGTCTGCAGTGCTGAGTCTGACAGACAGTGTCCAGCAGGTCCGTCATTACATAATATATACCTGTCCGGCTGCAGTACTAGTGTGATATATATATATATTTTAATTTTATCTCATTATCATCCAGTCTATATTAGCAGCAGACACAGTACGGTAGTCCACGGCTGTAGCTACCTCTGTGTCGGCAGTCGCTCGTCCATCCATAAGTATACTAGTATCCATCCATCTCCATTGTTTACCTGAGGTGCCTTTTAGTTGTGCCTATTAAAATATGGAGAACAAAAATGTTGAGGTTCCAAAATTAGGGAAAGATCAAGATCGACTTCCACCTCGTGCTGAAGCTGCTGCCACTAGTCATGGCCGAGACGATGAAATGCCAGCAATGTCGTCTGCCAAGGCCGATGCCCAATGTCATAGTACAGAGCATGTAAAATCCAAAACACCAAATATCAGTAAAAAAAGGACTCAAAAATCTAAAATAAAATTGTCAGAGGAGAAGCGTAAACTTGCCAATATGCCATTTACCACACGGAGTGGCAAGGAACGGCTGAGGCCCTGGCCTATGTTCATGGCTAGTGGTTCAGCTTCACATGAGGATGAAAGCACTCAGCCTCTCGCTAGAAAAATGAAAAGACTCAAGCTGGCAAAAGCACCGCAAAGAACTGTGCGTTCTTCGAAATCCCAAATCCACAAGGAGAGTCCAATTGTGTCGGTTGCGATGCCTGACCTTCCCAACACTGGACGTGAAGAGCATGCGCCTTCCACCATTTGCACGCCCCCTGCAAGTGCTGGAAGGAGCACCCACAGTCCAGTTCCTGATAGTCAGATTGAAGATGTCAGTGTTGAAGTACACCAGGATGAGGAGGATATGGGTGTTGCTGGCGCTGGGGAGGAAATTGACAAGGAGGATTCTGATGGTGAGGTGGTTTGTTTAAGTCAGGCACCCGGGGAGACACCTGTTGTCCGTGGGAGGAATATGGCCGTTGACATGCCTGGTGAAAATACCAAAAAAATCAGCTCTTCGGTGTGGAAGTATTTCACCAGAAATGCGGACAACATTTGTCAAGCCGTGTGTTGCCTTTGTCAAGCTGTAATAAGTAGGGGTAAGGACGTTAACCACCTCGGAACATCCTCCCTTATACGTCACCTGCAGCGCATTCATAATAAGTCAGTGACAAGTTCAAAAACTTTGGGCGACAGCGGAAGCAGTCCACTGACCAGTAAATCCCTTCCTCTTGTAACCAAGCTCACGCAAACCACCCCACCAACTCCCTCAGTGTCAATTTCCTCCTTCCCCAGGAATGCCAATAGTCCTGCAGGCCATGTCACTGGCAATTCTGACGAGTCCTCTCCTGCCTGGGATTCCTCCGATGCATCCTTGCGTGTAACGCCTACTGCTGCTGGCGCTGCTGTTGTTGCTGCTGGGAGTCGATGGTCATCCCAGAGGGGAAGTCGTAAGCCCACTTTTACTACTTCCACCAAGCAATTGACTGTCCAACAGTCCTTTGCGAGGAAGATGAAATATCACAGCAGTCATCCTGTTGCAAAGCGGATAACTGAGGCCTTGACAACTATGTTGGTGTTAGACGTGCGTCCGGTATCCGCCGTTAGTTCACAGGGAACTAGACAATTTCTTGAGGTAGTGTGCCCCCGTTACCAAATACCATCTAGGTTCCACTTCTCTAGGCAGGCGATACCGAGAATGTACACGGACGTCAGAAAAAGACTCACCAGTGTCCTAAAAAATGCATCTGTACCCAATGTCCACTTAACCACGGACATGTGGACAAGTGGAGCAGGGCAGGGTCAGGACTATATGACTGTGACAGCCCACTGGGTAGATGTATGGGCTCCCGCCGCAAGAACAGCAGCGGCAGCACCAGTAGCAGCATCTCGCAAACGCCAACTCTTTCCTAGGCAGGCTACGCTTTGTATCACCGGTTTCCAGAATACGCACACAGCTGAAAACCTCTTACGGCAACTGAGGAAGATCATCGCGGAATGGCTTACCCCAATTGGACTCTCCTGTGGATTTGTGGCATCGGACAACGCCAGCAATATTGTGTGTGCATTAAATATGGGCAAATTCCAGCACGTCCCATGTTTTGCACATACCTTGAATTTGGTGGTGCAGAATTTTTTAAAAAACGACAGGGGCGTGCAAGAGATGCTGTCGGTGGCCCGAAGAATTGCGGGACACTTTCGGCGTACAGGCACCACGTACAGAAGACTGGAGCACCACCAAAAACGCCTGAACCTGCCCTGCCATCATCTGAAGCAAGAAGTGGTAACGAGGTGGAATTCAACCCTATATATGCTTCAGAGGTTGGAGGAGCAGCAAAAGGCCATTCAAGCCTATACAATTGAGCACGATATAGGAGGTGGAATGTACCTGTCTCAAGCGCAGTGGAGAATGATTTCAACGTTGTGCAAGGTTCTGCAACCTTTTGAACTTGCCACACGTGAAGTCAGTTCAGACACTGCCAGCCTGAGTCAGGTCATTCCCCTCATCAGGCTTTTGCAGAAGAAGCTGGAGGCATTGAAGGAGGAGCTAAAAGGGAGCGATTCCGCTAGGCATGTGGGACTTGTAAATGGAGCCCTTAATTCGCTTTACAAGGATTCACGGGTGGTCAATCTGTTGAAATCAGAGCACTACATTTTGGCCACCGTGCTCGATCCTAGATTTAAAACCTACCTTGGATCTCTCTTTCCGGCACACACAAGTCTGCTGGGGTTCAAAGACCTGCTGGTGACAAAATTGTCAAGTCAAGCGGAACGCGACCTGTCAACATCTCCTCCTTCACATTCTCCCGCAACTGGGGGTGCGAGGAAAAGGCTCAGAATTCCGAGCCCACCCGCTGGCGGTGATGCAGGGCAGTCTGGAGCGACTGCTGATGCTGACATCTGGTCCGGATTGAAGGACCTGACAACGATTACGGACATGTCGTCTACTGTCACTGCATATGATTCTCTCCCCATTGAAAGAATGGTGGAGGATTATATGAGTGACCGCATCCAAGTAGGCACGTCAGACAGTCCGTACTTATACTGGCAGGAAAAAGAGGCAATTTGGAGGCCCTTGCACAAACTGGCTTTATTCTACCTAAGTTGCCCTCCCACAAGTGTGTACTCCGAAAGAGTGTTTAGTGCCGCCGCTCACCTTGTCAGCAATCGGCGTACGAGGTTACTTCCAGAAAATGTGGAGAAGATGATGTTCATTAAAATGAATTATAATCAATTCCTCCGTGGAGACATTGACCAGCAGCAATTGCCTCCACAAAGTACACAGGGAGCTGAGATGGTGGATTCCAGTGGGGACGAATTGATAATCTGTGAGGAGCGGGATGTACACGGTGATATATCGGAGGATGATGATGAGGTGGACATCTTGCCTCTGTAGAGCCAGTTTGTGCAAGGAGAGATTAATTGCTTCTTTTTCGGTGGGGGTCCAAACCAACCCGTCATTTCAGTCACAGTCGTGTGGCAGACCCTGTCACTGAAATGATGGGTTGGTTAAAGTGTGCATGTCCTGTTTATACAACATAAGGGTGAGTGGGAGGGCCCAAGGACAATTCCATCTTGCACCTCTTTTTTCTTTCATTTTTTTTTGCGTCATGTGCTGTTTGGGGAGTGTTTTTTGGAAGGGCCATCCTGCGTGACACTGCAGTGCCACTCCTAGATGGGCCAGGTGTTTGTGTCGGCCACTAGGGTCGCTTAGCTTACTCACACAGCTACCTCATTGCGCCTCTTTTTTTCTTCTTTGCGTCATGTGCTGTTTGGGGAGTGTTTTTTGGAAGGGCCATCCTGCGTGACACTGCAGTGCCACTCCTAGATGGGCCAGGTGTTTGTGTCGGCCACTAGGGTCGCTTAGCTTACTCACACAGCTACCTCATTGCGCCTCTTTTTTTCTTCTTTGCGTCATGTACTGTTTGGGGAGTGTTTTTTGGAAGGGCCATCCTGCGTGACACTGCAGTGCCACTCCTAGATGGGCCAGGTGTTTGTGTCGGCCACTAGGGTCGCTTAGCTTACTCACACAGCTACCTCATTGCGCCTCTTTTTTTCTTCTTTGCGTCATGTGCTGTTTGGGGAGTGTTTTTTGGAAGGGCCATCCTGCGTGACACTGCAGTGCCACTCCTAGATGGGCCAGGTGTTTGTGTCGGCCACTAGGGTCGCTTAGCTTACTCACACAGCTACCTCATTGCGCCTCTTTTTTTCTTCTTTGCGTCATGTGCTGTTTGGGGAGTGTTTTTTGGAAGGGCCATCCTGCGTGACACTGCAGTGCCACTCCTAGATGGGCCAGGTGTTTGTGTCGGCCACTAGGGTCGCTTAGCTTACTCACACAGCTACCTCATTGCGCCTCTTTTTTTCTTCTTTGCGTCATGTGCTGTTTGGGGAGTGTTTTTTGGAAGGGCCATCCTGCGTGACACTGCAGTGCCACTCCTAGATGGGCCAGGTGTTTGTGTCGGCCACTAGGTTCGCTTAGCTTACTCACACAGCTACCTCATTGTGCCTCTTTTTTTCTTCTTTGCGTCATGTGCTGTTTGGGGAGTGTTTTTTGGAAGGGCCATCCTGCGTGACACTGCAGTGCCACTCCTAGATGGGCCAGGTGTTTGTGTCGGCCACTAGGGTCGCTTAGCTTACTCACACAGCTACCTCATTGCGCCTCTTTTTTTCTTCTTTGCATCATGTGCTGTTTGGGGAGTGTTTTTTGGAAGGGCCATCCTGCGTGACACTGCAGTGCCACTCCTAGATGGGCCAGGTGTTTGTGTCGGCCACTAGGGTCGCTTAGCTTAGTCATCCAGCGACCTCGGTGCAAATTTTAGGACTAAAAATAATATTGTGAGGTGTGAGGTGTTCAGAATAGACTGAAAATGAGTGGAAATTATGGTTTTTGAGGTTAATAATACTTTGGGATCAAAATGACCCCCAAATTCTATGATTTAAGCTGTTTTTTTAGGGTTTTTTGAAAAAAACACCTGAATCCAAAACACACCCGAATCCGACAAAAAAAAATTCGGTGAGGTTTTGCCAAAACGCGGTCGAACCCAAAACACGGCCGCGGAACCGAACCCAAAACCAAAACACAAAACCCGAGTTCTGAGGAACTCTAGGATAAAGTTTTCACCATACATGCCTACATTTTGACTGAGATTACTGCATTGTGAGTGAGGGGGCGGTGCCGCGATGATGCAATTCAGCGTGAATCATATCATCGGACCCCTGCCAGACAGCATCAACTGCGGGGGACTGCAGGGGACTTCTAAGGCCTCAGGTAGGGGGGGTCCAGCCTGGAGACTTGCCCACTCTTCCGGTAGGGCCACTCGATTTTTGGGAGCCTCCCGGCCATTCCGGGAGAGTAGGCAAGTATAGGGATAACACAGCAGTACATAGTATACTTTAAACTGTGATAAGTGCCACTGTGCCAACAGTGATTACTGATGCTGAGAATACACAGGAAACTGTGTAGAGAATCCAGTAGCAGTGACTGGTGCTAGGAGTATCACGGGAACACACTGGAAACCTATGGAGAGTGCCAAGTGACTGGCACTAGAAGCAACACAGCAGTGGATGAAGCAGACTGGACTGTGGAGCCAACTTTGGAACAACTGCACACAGAAGCTACCAAGCTAAAACAGAAGTTGCACTGGCAAAGGTCCATGGGCAGGGAAAGACTTACATATTGCACTCTGACTGCTAACAAGACACAGGAGTCATGTGCAGCCATATCTGGGCAGCAGCTCCATGTGGGAAAACAAATAGTCTTTGTCAGAAATACAGAATGGGAACCATTATCACAGCCTAGAAGAGAGATGAAGCACCATATAGTGACATTGCCGGGTACAGTAATGGGACCCACCAGTCAAGTATAAGTCAGTGACCACAGATGCCAGTCTATAGATTTGGACTTGGAGATGCTGGGCCTTTGGCTCCAGAGATTTTTGTCTCAGGCCCAGGCGAGACTTCCCATGAACATCCTAGTACTAAGGGCTGTTAGCTTTGTTGGCTCTGCTTTGTGCACAGTCTTACCTTTATTGAATTCCATTGTCCTACGGACAATTCCATGGCTTATATTGACTATCAACGAAGGACCTGCTGGGTGGAAAAGTACTTTTCTGAGTATAACTGCAATTTTGATCCCAGGTGTTGAAAACAAGGAAGCTGATTTCCTTCGCTGTCACAAAATTCATCCCTGGAGAGTGGTCATTCTCTAAGATATCCTGATGAAGATGTGGACAATGGTGTGGTCTTTCAGAGTTTAACTTTATGGCCTCTTAATGGAACCATGAGTACCTCTTTATGTATCTGCAAGTTGTCCTGGGGGAATTAATGATGATACCATGTACTTCCATGATGCCATTGAAGTACAGTTTAGCATATCTGTTCCTGACAATCCCAAAGCTTTCTTTTGTGCTAAAAAAAAAGGCTTAAGCCAAGGAAGTTCCAGTTATACTGGTGGCCAAATGTCCTCTGAATGGTGGACATAACCATCTTGGCAACTACCAATCTGATTAGTTCTCCTCAGCCAAAGTCCATTTTTCCATCCGAACTTCAGTTCATTGGCTTGTTGGCCATTCCTGGGTGCTATGATCCTGCAAGCTAAGGATTTTTCTGAACAGATCATTCAGACCATTGCTCAGAAACAAGCATCTTCCATAAATTACCACATGTGTGCAGGCAAGAAAATCTGAGTTGGAAGATGCAGTCGCTGGCCTCTCAGTACCGTGTTGTCTGGCTTGCGTAGGGTGGGTGTATCTGAAAGGGGTGCTCTATCTGCTGTATCTCTATCTGTCTGCTGTATCTGAAAGGGGTGCTCTTCCCCAGTGTTAATTAAATTAACCTAGTATAACATACAGGGCCGGTTCTTGCCCTTGTGATGCCCCGGGCAAAAGTTAGGGCGTGGCTTAATGCAGGGGCGTGGTCAGTCACTCCCCCATTTGTAGCGCCACTGAAAGGAAATTAAAAAAACAAAAACAAAGTATACTTACTATACCCCGCTCCTGATTCCCGACCTGCAGACCTCCCCCCGGCGCCGCTCTTCTCCTCGGATCTATGGGAGAGACGTCAGTCATGACGTCTCCCCCATAGCACAGCATAGGCACTAGAGGTCAATTATGACTCCTAGCGTCTGTGTTACAATGCTGTGCGGTGCGCGATGACGTCATCGCGCACCGCACAGCAAAGGTCCTCTCCATGAAGGGAAACTAGACGCTTTGCGTCTGGTTCCCTTCTCACAGCGGGGATAGGCACAGCGTGGGGGCACTGCTGGGGGGCACTCTGCACAGTGGCGGATCTTGCCATGGTGCGGCGCCCTCCGGATGGCGCCTGCGCCCTCCGGAAGGCGGCGCCCCGGGCAAAAGTCCTGCTTACCCGTGGCAAGATCCGCCACTGATACCATACAGGGACTGGCGTGTCCTATTATCAGAATCAGTCCAGGGGTGCTCTGTCTACTGTTTCTAAAAGGGATGCTCTGTCTGCCGATCCAGGGGCTCCGCCCCAGTGTAAATTTAAAATAATGTAAGCTAAAAACAAAAAGCCTAGAAATATAATTATCCTTTTTTTTATGTTTGTGCTGTACCCCAGTGTACTATACAATTTTTATTTTATTTTCATAAGTACTGTGACACTGCCGGTCAGATCGCAGTATATTATTATTTCATACTCATACACATATTGGGCGTAATTCAGACCTGATTCCAGCAGCAACTTTGTTAGCAGATGGGCAAAACCATGTGCACTACAGGGAGGGCACATGTAAGCTGTGCAGAGAGATTAGATTTGTGTGGGGTGTGTTCAAACTGAAATCTACATTGCAGTGTAAAAATAAAGTAGCCAGTATTTACCCTGCACAGAAACACTATAACACTGTAACCTACCCAAATCTAACTCTTTGTGCACATGTTATATCTGCCACACCTGCACTGCACATGGTTTTGCAGTGTGGGGGGAATGCACCGAGGGAATGCAGTGATAGGGGCCCATGTTAGGGGTATGGCCAGTCTGCAGAGGGTGTGTGGCCTGCCACCTCATTGGTTTGACTGACCACTAGAGAGTGCAACGTCTGGGCCCCTTCATAAATATATACAGTAAATTCAGCTGCTGCACGCATGATAATGTACCAGATTAATAACAGATTAATAACAGCAATGCACTGTAGAATATACACTAAAGTCCAGTAAGGTAACATATGTATAATATATAATTCAAGTGCACAGTCTGGAACCTGATCCTTAGAGCAGAAGGTGGGCCCCCAGGCAGTAGGGCCCACCGCTGGTTTCCCCTGTACCCATGTGGGCCAGTCCAAGCCTGGTTTTGCCCATCTGCTAACAAAGTTGCTGCTACAATAAGGTCTGATATTAGGCCCATTGTGCGACACTGTTGGTGAATTTAAACCGCAGTGTTCGATTAGTACAGTATTTTTGACTCACACACATATTGTGTAACGCTGTTGGTGAAGGTGGTACCACAGTAATATATTTTGTTACTGTCAGGTTGCTAGGCAGCGGGGACAGCGTGTCACTTCTGCCCCTGGCTCTCCGTCCCCGGCTGGTTGTATGGCAACCAGGGACGCCAGGCGGCCACCCTGCACTGCGATCCCGGCTGTTGCTAAGCAGCCGGGACGCTGCCCGCCCAGAGACTGGTGCAATAATTAGGGTCCGGGGGGCTGGGCTGCTGGGTCTCCTCGCATTGTTCTGCAAGGCCTTTTTATTGGAGTCAGGACAGTGCATCTCCGCCGGTGATAGCTTCCTGTGGAGCCAGTCTTCCTGCCTCTGGTCAGTGCCAGATTAAGGTCCTCATGGGCCTGGAGCTGTAATTTATGAAGGGCCTATTGTGTGCCGCTGCAGGGGGTGTGACCAGCATGGTGGGTGTGTGACTACCGATATAGGGGTGTGGTGTGGCTAGCACCATGGAGGGCATAGCTACCCACCTACCTAACTATGGTTTATTTTTGTGCTGCGAGCTAACCTACCAGTATATACAGTATTTGGATTGTGGGAGGAAACCCACGCAAGTATGGGGAGATTATACAAACTCCACGCAGTTAGGGCCATGGAGGGACTCAAAACCATGACCTTAGTGCTGTAAGGCAGTAATGCTAACCATCACACCATCCGTAGACAGTGGCGTGCGGTGAGGTCAGTGGCTGGTGAGGCACTACAGCCATAATGTCCGCCATATCCTGCCGATGACCCCTACCGCCGCCGAGCCAATGCCCGCTATTGCCTCTGAGCTGATGCCCCCGCCAATGGCTTACAAACTTGCCCACCATCAACTGACCCAGCCCTCCGCTACTAATTTGCATCTCAGTCCGATGCCGCCAATGCCCGCTGCCTGCTTGCTCATCATACTTGTGATATATTGTACATTTTCATAGGAAAAAAATAAAAATTAGTGTTTGGGACTGGGAAGGGAGTGGGAGGAGGACATGAATGCAATTTTGTTGTCCAGGGCTTCCATTAACTTAATGGAGAAGGATCTGAATGGGTTAAAAAATGTAAAAAAAAAAATGCGTGAGGTCCCCCCTCTTAAGTATAACCAGCCTCGGGCTCTTTGAGCCAGTCCTGGCTATTTAAATACTGGGAAAAAATTGGACAGGGGTTCCCCGTATTTAGACAATTAGCATCGGGCTCTTAGGCCGGTCCTGGTTCCAAAAATACAGGGGACAAAAGATGTAGGGGTCCCCTGTATTTTTTCAACCAGCACCAGGCTCCACTAGCCAGGAACATAATGCCACAGCCGGGGGACACATTTATGTAGGTCCCTGTGGCCGTGGCATTACCGCCCCAACTAGTCACCCCTGGCCGTGGTTCCCTGGAGGAGTGGGGACCCCTTAAATCAAGGGGTCCCCCCCTCTAGACACCCAAGGGCCAGGGGTGAAGCCCGAGGCTGTCCCCGGCACCCCTGGTCGGTGGGTGCCAGGCTGATAGCCATAAGTGTGTAAAAAAAAAAAGAATATTGTTTTTTGTTGTGGAACTACAAGGCCCAGCAAGCCTCCCCCGCTTGCTGGTACTTGGAGAACCTCAAGTACCAGCATGTGGGGAAATAACGTGCCTGCTGGCACCTGTAGTTCTACAACAACAAAAATACCCAAATAAAAACACAACACACACACCGTGAAAGTAAAAATGTATTAAAACACACTTAGACACTCACACATACTTACCTACATCCCATGCCGGTCACGTCCACTTGTCCAGTAGAATCCAATACGTGGTTCCTGTAAAAATGAGAGATTTCTTACCTACATCCCACGCCGATCACGTCCACTTGTCCAGTAGAATCCAATAGGGGTACCTGTAAAAATGAGAGAGAGATTTCTTACCTACATCCCACGCCGATCACGTCCACTTGTCCATGTAGAATCCAATAGGGGTACCTGTAAAAATGAAAATTATACTTACAAACGAAGTAATCCACAGGAGGGAGAGAGAGAGAGAGAGAGAGAGAGATAATTGAATATTATGCACTCACTGACGCGGAAAGACGTTGGAGCACAGACAGGGGAAAGTGCTGCTGCTGGCTGGGAGGATGAAGCAGGTGCCCCCAAAAGTTGTGAGCCCAATAGCAGTGCCCCCAGTAGTTGTGACCCCAGTTGCTGTGCTCCTAGTTGCTGTGCCACCAGTTGCTGTGCCCCTTGTAGCAGTGCCCCCTGTAGATGTGCCCCTTGTAGCAGTGCCCCCAGTTGCTGTGCCCCTTGAAGCAGTGCCCCTTGTAGCTGTGCCCCTTGTAGCAGTGCCCCCTGTAGCTGTGCCCCTTGTAGCAGTGCCCCCTGTAGCTGTGCCCCTTGTAGCCGTGCCCCCTGTAGATGTGCCCCTTGTAGCAGTGCCCCCAGTTGCTGTGCCCCTTGTAGCAGTGCCCCCTGTAGCTGTGCCCCTTGTAGATGTGCCCCTTGTAGCCGTGCCCCTTGTAGCAGTGCCCCTTGTAGCAGTGCCCCTAGTTGCTGTGCCCCCTGTAGATGTGCCCCTTGTAGCAGTGCCCCCTGTAGCTGTGCCCCCAGTTGCTGTGCCCCTTATAGCCGTGCCCTTTGTAGCAGTGCCCCTAGTTGCTGTGCCTCTTGTAGCAGTGCCCCCTGTAGCTGTGCCCCCAGTTGCTGTGCCCCTTATAGCCGTGCCCTTTGTAGCAGTGCCCCTAGTTGCTGTGCCCCAATTTGCTGTGCCCCCTAGCTGTGCCAGTGCCCCCGAAGCGCCGCAAACACAAAAAAAAATACACACACATACTTACCACTCCTGCTGCGCTGTCCTCCGTCTCCGGCCGCCGGCTCCTCTCTACTATGGGAGAGACGTCATGACTCATGACGTCTCTCCCTTAATTGCGCCGCTCAGACACTAGGGGTCAATTATGACCTCTAGTGTCATTCAGCGGCGCCGGCTGCAGCGGGCGCCCACACAGCCAGGGACGGGGGGATTGGACAGCGGATCCAGCACTGGATCCGCTGGGCCAATCAAATCTGGGTGTCTGACAGGGGCGTGCATTCATCGGGGCTGAATGCACGCCCCTGTCATTGAGGCACCAGTAAAGGAGCCGCTTCACAGCCCATTGCTGCGCACCCGCTCCCCGCACACACTAAACTACCCCTAACCCTGCACCCGCTACCCGTACACACACTACCCCTAATCTTGCACCTGCTCCCCATACACACTACACTACCCCTAATCTGCACCCGCTCCCCGTACACACTACACTACTTCTAACCTTGCACCCGCTCCCCGCACACTATACTACCGCTAACCCTGCACCCGCTCCCCGTACACACTATACTACTGTCCAGCAACCGCTCCCCGCACACAATATACTACCGTTAACCATGCACCTGCTCCCCGCACACAACATACTACCGTTAACCATGCACCCGCTCCCCACACACAACATACTGCCGCTAACCCTGCACCTGCTCCCCGCACACACTATACTACCCCTAACCCAGCACCTGCTCCCCGTACACACCATACTACCGCTAACCCTGCACCTGCTCCCCGTACACACTACACTACCCCTAACCCTGCACCCGCTCCCCGTACACACTATACTACCGCTAACCCTACACCCGCTCCCCGCACACACTATACTACCGCTAATCCTACACCCGCTCCCCGTACACACTATACTACCACTAACCCTACCCCTGCACCCCGCGCACACTATACTACCGCTAACCCTAGCCCTGCACCCCACGCACAGTATAGTACCCCTAACCCTACACCTGCACCCCGTGCACACTAAACTACCCCTAACCCTGCACCCACTATACTACCGCTAATCCTACACCTGCTCCCCGCACACACTATATTACCCCTAACCCTGCACCCGCTCCCCGCACACACTATACTACCGCTAACCCTGCACCTGCTCCCCGCACACACTATATTACCCCTAACCCTGCACCCGCTCCCCGCACACACTATACTACCGCTAACCCTGCACCTGCTCCCCGTACACACTATACTACCCCTAACCCTGCACCTGCTCCCCGTACACACTATACTACCGCTAACCCTGCACCTGCTCCCCGTACACACTACACTACCCCTAACCCTGCACCCGCTCCCCGCACACACTATACTACCTCTAACCCTGCACCTGCTCCCCGTACACACTACACTACCCCTAACCCTGCACCCGCTACCCGCACACACTATACTACTGCTAACCCTGCACCTGCTCCCCTCACACACTATACTACCGCTAACCCTACACCCGCTCCCAGTACACACTACACTAGCTCTAACCCTGCACCTGCTCCCCGTACACACGACACTACCTCTAACCCTGCACCTGCTCCCCGTACACACTACAGTACCCCTAACCCTGCACCTGCTCCCCGTACACACTATACTACCGCTAACCCTACCCCTGCACCCCACGCACACTATAGTACCCCTAACCCTACACCCGCATGCACTAGGTTGCGTACCGTGGTGATAGCACAGCCCAGGCGGCACCTGGCACTCTGCCCCCCTGGCCAGCCCGCCACTGGACTGGACTGAGGGTTCTAGGTGGGAGGGCACTGGGATGGGTGCAGTGGGCTGTTTGGGGAGGGAAGGCAGGGAGACACTGGGATGAGGATCAGTAATGGTGGGGACACTGAGCTGGAGAAGGGGCAGACACTGGATGGGAACACTGACCTGCTGCACCTGTGCACTCACGTTCACAACAGCATCTTGAGCAGCTCTTCCTGCATCATCTGCCTTCCTCCATTACCTCTGGGATTTGTTTCCTGGCAGTGGCCCACTGCCCACTTTTGTGACTGTGCCAGGACCCATCTTAAATGGGTTGACAGCATGGACATTTTGCTGTGAGAGGGTCCAACAACTTGCCCTCTTGTATACAAACAGGGGCTTCTTCACAGTGTGATGCGATCGGTGGGGGGAGACAACCCTCTTGTATATACATATATAGGGGCAATTTGTAGGGGAGCCCTGGACTTACAGGGCTTTTCCCCTGTAACCTGCTAGGGCCCTTGTGGCAATGGCACGCACCCCAGCCCCCCCCCCCCCCCCTCTCACATTCCTCCTCCCGTCCCAGCTACAAAAATAAGAGCAACTTCCTTACACTTGGACGCCGGGTATCTGAATAGGTCCCGACATCGTGGGTGGCAGCCGCGGACAGCATGTGCCGCTAGACCACGCCCCTTGTCACAGTCTGCTTTCCTCTGCCCTCCCACTGACTGACAGATGACATCACTGGGAGGCGGAGCTTAAACGCACATCACAAAGAGGTGTGGCTTAAGTACAGGGGGCGGGGCTAAATCCCGGAATTTACAACAGTGCACTATACGTGCTTCGGTGCCCCCCCCTCCAAATCCGCACTAGGAGCGGGTGTTGATGCTGGAGGGGACGGGTCCGGCGCTGCAGGCTGCAGTAGAAGGAAATTTGTTTTTCCTATCTACAGCAGCATAATCATCTGTGGATGCTGTGGGCCTATTTTAGAGTGTGGGCCTGGAGCTGCAGCTCCATCAGCCCCATTGTTAATCTGGCCCTGCCTCTGGTGTGTTCCTGCATCCAGCTTGTGTATTCCAGTGTCCTGTGTCCAGTTTCTTGAGTCCTGTCCAAGGGATCGTTTTCTGCTGTCCTCCGAGTTGCCTTCCAGCAGAGTGGTCTGGTATCCGAAGCCTCTGGGTTCCGGTTGTTTACTGCGCACACCTTTCGTGGTGTCTGCCGCACTTTATGGCTGAAGACGTATTTTCTTTATCTATTTTTGATTGTGTAATTTTTGCGGAGTTTTCCGCATTGCTGTCCTTGCCTTATTGCGACGGGTTCGTATTTGGCAGTTTACGACGGGTTTGTATTTGGCAGTTAGGCTGCATTACTTGATTTGCTGTTGTCCCAGGCGGCCGCACCGCACATAAGCTACTTTGTTATTTTTTTGTATCCTTCTCTGTTTAAGTCATGTCAGTCTTAGTTAGTTTTCCCATTGTTCTCCTTGGTCTCGGTTAACGCCTAGTCTCCTATTAAGACCGTGGGGCATCGAAGTATGGGCGGACCTAATTCGCCCATTCAAACGTGGCTGCCGTGGGCACAAGAAACCATAGTCTTGCAAGTGTTAATCAACCACTGGGAAGTCAGGCATTTTTGTTAGGGGAAGCTGCGTATCTCAGTTCTATCGCAGATTCACATATCTGTACTCGGAACCCTTCAATTGCCACCCAATCTCTTGGGTTCCAAGTACGTTGAACATAACAGTTTCCTACTCATACACATATTGTGCAACACTGTTGGAGAATTTGAACCACAGTGTTCGATTACTGTTTCTGGCTCACACACGTATTGTGTGACACTGTGAGTGATGGTGTTACCACAGTAGTATATTTTCATACTCATTTCATACACGTATTGTGCGACACTGTTGGGGAAATTAAACCGTATTGTTCAATTACTATTTCTGACTCGTACATGTATTGTGTGAAACTGTAGGTGAAAGTAAACCGTAGCGTTAGATTATTATCTCTGACTCAGGAAGTGAGTTTCCATTGCTTGTTGCAGCCTCCCAGTGTCCGTCGTGATCAGACACTCCAGCTGTGAGGAACCAGAGTCTTTATCATATGTCACACATTCTGTATTGAGGAGGAGCGAGGAGGAACAGCGG
Source organism: Pseudophryne corroboree (assembly GCF_028390025.1). NCBI lineage: Eukaryota > Metazoa > Chordata > Amphibia > Anura > Myobatrachidae > Pseudophryne > Pseudophryne corroboree. Next base: position 184,660,322 of record NC_086452.1, on the reverse strand, counting down.
AGCAGCACTGATTCCGGGAGTCTGTGACCCAGAAACGGAAGTCGACGCGGGGGTGTGAGTAGTGAGTAGTAGTGTGTGAGTGGTGCCGGTACCGGTGAAGGGGGGCCGGAGTGGAACCGGAGCCGGGGAACAGGTGCGGGAGCCGGAGAGGGGTAGCGAGTGCTGGAGAGGGGGGACAGATCCAGTGAGGAACGGAGCGGAGCGTGCAGCAAGGGTAAGAGCTGACGCTTCCACTATGTTTGTATTTAGTTGTATTAAGCTTTGTGTGTGCATGTGTGTGTTTTTCTGGGCTGCCTGGTGATGCTGCTGCGGCCGGGCCGAGGACTGCTGCCGACACAGCCTGACTGCTGACATTACTACTGCTGCTGCTGCTAGAGGAGCCTGCTGTGCGGGGCCAGGGAGTGCTACTGCATAAGAAAAAAGGATCAGCGGGCGCACAAGGGAGATAAGTATAAGACTAACTACATTACTTTTTAAGTGACTGTATTGTATTGTATATTGTCCCTTTTTTATTATTACATTTTTTTATTCCCTCTATTTTTATTTTTCTAAAGGTAAAAGGGAGTTAGCACTTAGCAGAAATGGGTGGGGCCGCGATTGAGAATCTCACTCAGTGCGTGTCATGTATAATGTATGCGCACCTGGAACAACAGTCCGAGTGCCGGTACATCTGTGCGAGATGTGTGCGAACGGCTGCCCTGGAAGCCCAGGTAACTGATCTAGAGCGGACTGTTACGCGACTGACGGACATTCACAATCTTGAGCAAAGTTTAGATAGAATGGTGGAGGAGTTGCAGGGGGGAGCACTGGTAGATGAGGAGGATCAGGTAGACAGCTGGGTCACAGTTAGAAGGAAGAAGAGGGGGAGGGGGAGACAGGTCATCTCCGATCTGCCAAACCCCAATAAATTCGCCAGACTGGACGAGGATTCTGGGGATGCCAGTGAGCAAATGACGGAGCCGTCGGAGCCTGTTCGCTCTAGAAACTGGAGGAGCGGTTCCCCCGGTAAAGATAAGAAAAAAGATAGTGAAGTACCTACTCAGATAGTGGTGGTAGGGGATTCTGTTATCAGGAAGACAGACAGGGAAATCTGCTACCGGGACAGTGATCGCCGTACGGTCTATTGTCTCCCGGGTGCTCGGGTACGGCACATCGTGGACCGGGTAGACAGATTGTTGGGAGGGGCTGGTAAAGACCCGGCGGTCTTGGTGCATGTCGGCACCAACGACAAAGTTAGTTGTAGGTGGGATGTCCTTAAGAAAGACTTTAGGGAATTATGAAAGAAACTTAAGGCAAGGACATCTAGGGTAATATTCTCTGAAATATTCCCAGTGCCACCCGCTAGTCCGGGGAGACAGAGGAAGATTAGGGAGGTAAATATGTGGCTTAGAGACTGGTGTAGGAAGGAGGGGTTTGTGTTCTTGGAACACTGGGCGTACTTCTCAGTCAGACGCCATCTTTTTTGTGGCAATGGATTGCACCTGAATGAGGAGGGGGCTGCGGTGCTGGGGTGCAGGATGGTTAGAGGGTTGGAGGAGCTTTTAAACTAGGAGCCTGGGGGGAGGGTTTAGCTAGAAGCTGCGGGCCAAACAGTGAGAGCAGTAAGGAATGGGGTAGTGAACAAAATGGGGGTGGCGAAGGGGGGAGGGAAAGTTCAGCTGGCGAAGGTAATTGCAGGGGTATTGACACAGGAATTACCGACAAAGGTATTGCCCATGGTATCCCTAAATTATTAACTTATGAATATTTTGGTTCAACAGTACGGAATAAAGAAAAAAATGTCCATAGCATTAGGGGGAACACCTTCATCAGGGTGGGGGGTTTAGAAAGGCCTAATAGTTCAAATGGGGATAGTAGTAAAATAGGCTGTATTAAGTACGATGGGGGTGCTAAGGGAGGGAAGATAATAACAGTCAGTAGGAGTAATTCTAGAAAGGTACTTGTAAATAAGGATAACATACCATTAAAACAAATGGCCTTCGGAAATAATACGCTAAAATATATGCTTGCGAATGCAAGAAGCCTATCAGGTAAAATGGGGGAATTGGAATGGCTTGTATCAAAATATCAATATGATATTATAGGTATTATGGAAACATGGTGGGGCGACTCCCACGACTAGGTTGCAAATTTGGAGGGATATTCACTTTCCGGAGGGATAGGGCTACCAAAAAGGGAGGAGGGGTATGTCTCTATGTAAAACCATCCATAAAACCAAACATAATAGATGTTTTTTACAAGGGGACGGGAGATAACGTGGAATCGCTATGGGTTGTAATCTCAAGTGGGGGCATTGAAGTAAAAAAAAACTGGTCATAGGCACATGCTATAAACAACCGGATATTAGCGTACATGACGAGGAACATCTCTTACAGCAAATTAGAAAAGCTGCTGGAATGGGGGATATCCTAGTGATAGGGGATTTCAATTATCCTGATATAAATTGGAACAACGATTCGTGTGTAAAAGCTAGGAGCAGCAGGTTTCTAAACACATTAAAGGATCAGTACTTGTCTCAATTAGTCGAGAACCCAACCAGAGGTAATAATATCCTGGACCTAGTTATTACCAATAATGTAGACATTATATCAGACATTACAGTTGGGGAGACCTTGGGAAACAGTGACCACTATATGATCACATTCGATATCAGTTTCAAGAAACATAGCTATAAGGGAGCAACTAAAACATTTAACTTTAGAAAAACTAACCTCAATATGCTGACAGAGGCACTAAATGACATTGACTGGGAAGTTTTATTTCAGGGTAAGGACACTTCGGAAATGTGGGATGCTTTAAAATGGTTACTTGATAGCAATTTTCACAAGTTCATTCCCATGGGCAATAAACGCAGGAGTACTAAACACAAAACAATGTGGCTTAATGAGGAGGTCAAAAAGGAAATGGCTAATAAGAGGCGTGCTTTCAAAGCATTTAAATAAGTTGGAGGGGAAGAGGCATTCCAGTATTATAAGGAATGCAATAAAAAGGTGCAAAAAGGTAGTAAGAGCAGCTAAAATTGATTTTACTTCTGAATGGAGGCACAATCTCAGTCTTAGCTCCCTGTTTAGAAAAGTAGTCCATCAGATTCACTTATCTCCGAAATTTATGTGATTCAACCTCAAAATCAAGACGTTTTTGTTTGAAAGTCTGGACGAAAGCTAAACCCTTAGAAAGAACCGTAATTTCGGCCAGTGTAGGTGTATAATCCGATAACTTGAAGACAACTATCTCAGAGTTACCCTCTTTCCTGATTGTCCTCTTGTGTTTGTTTCCCCATCTGCCGCAGGGTTTTTTGTAAACCTGTTACTGCTGCGGGTATAAACACGCTCCAGGAAAAAGAACTCCTAGTGGCATAGGAATTGTCAGAATCACTCTAAAATGTACGTGCCTTAACATCAGTAAAGCGCCCATCAAATTTTTGTCTGCCACCCTTGTCTCCTCTCCAAGGGCTTCTGTTTATTTGACTCGTTAACCACGAGTAGACGTTGAGGTCTTGTAATCATCCCTCACCTTTCTGTATTTAGACTGTTTGAACCCTAACAGACCGTTCTTAAATTTAGCAATATTTCATCCAGCTTGGTCAACCATCCACTACTCTCGTCACTTTTCAAAACATCAAGACCATCCTTTTCACAATCAATAATCTCCCTCTTCAAGGTTTCAATTTCAGCATTAACTTGTTGTACAACCAAGATCATCAGGTCAAAACTACATTGATTAGGTATCATGCACCACTATCTGCAGAATTCTTTATTACTGCGCCAAATGGTGGTTTGAGTCTTAATCCTAAATCCCCTAGGGATTAATTTATCCTTGTGATACTGTGATAAAGTAAGACTATGGAGCTCTAATTCCACCAACCTCTTCCGAAGTTTCAATAGATCTGGAATAACTTCCGCTGGACTATATGTACACAAAAATAAATATATGCATATGTAACCGACCCATATGTACCATATTCAATAGAAAAAACTTTTACTCACACACAAGGCTATTAACCAAACTACACCAATATACGTCTCTTCGCTTGTCTCAAACTATCTCCCAACCTGGCCGCTTTGCCCTTCACAAGATCTACGTCTTTCATCCACACTCACTTGCTGCCATGCACAATTGCAGGACTTTCTTCAGTCTGCACCCACTATGCGGAATGCACTGCCACACACAATAAGACTCTCCTCTAGTCTTCAAACCTTCAGGCATTCCCTGAAAACTCACTTATTCAGACAAGCTTATCAAATTCCAGAACCGATCACATTACCTTCATAAGCTTTACTATCCAATTATATCCCCACTGTACAACCCACACATATCCACCACATATTTTCTCTATCTTCACTTTCCCTTGTTTCTGACCCTGGTTCATCATTGCTGTGATGTGATATTATGCAGCCCACCAAGACCCATGGCAATCTGGTGGACAACTATGCAATAGATAGCACCTATCCTTGTGTATCAATGCCTATTTCCCCATAGATTGTAAGCTTGCGAGCAGGGCTTTCCTACCTCTATGACTGTTTGTTATTACCCAGTTTTGTCTTATCAGTGTGTCCAGTTGTAAAGTGCAATATATAATAGAATATACGAAACTGATAATAAATAAAGTAAATAAATAAACCCACCCTGGGTTCGGGAAGAAGGGCCACTAGCTAGTTACTGTGCCTCAACCCAAGCTATTTTCTATAAATTTCATAAGATGATATAGTAGGCTAGTTTGGGACAGCCTAGGTGTCAGTTTAATTATGGAAGATGAGACCAAGGTCCCGTATTAGTATACACCTGAAGTCAAATATACCTTATACCTTGGGTTCCATTTGGTATTCTTCTTTGGACCCTCTGGCCCTCTTTGATGAAAATAATAAATTATCGCATACTGTATGTGTCTCTATATAGTTTTGTTTTACCATAGTATCATAATAGTTAGCAATATGCAATGTGAACCAACAATGTGAGCAATATATGCGTGAACACTAGCCTAGCATCACTAAGTTAATGCATATACAGGTTGAGTATCCCATATCCAAATATTCCGAAATATGGAATATTCCGAAATACAGAATTTTTTGAGTGAGACTGAGATAGTGAAAGCTTTGTTTTTTGATGGCTCAATGTATACAAACTTTGTTTAATACACAAAGTTATTTAAAATATTGTATTAAATGACCTTCAGGCTGTGCGTATAAGGTGTATATGAAGCATAAATGAATTGTGTGAATGTAGACACACTTTGTTTAATGCACAAAGTTACAAAAAATATTAGCTAAAATTACCTTCAGGCTGTGTGTATAAGGTATATATGAAACATAAATGCATTCTGTGCTTAGATTTAGGTCCCATCACCATGATATCTCATTATGGTATGCAATTATTCCAAAATACGGAAAAATCCGATATCCAAAATACCTCTGGTCCCAAGCATTTTGGATAAGGGATACTCAACCTGTAATATAAGTATAACCAGCATAATAGCATACACTAATAAATTATAGACTGACCTGGGTAGACTTTTTTTAGTAGTGCGCAGTTGTATAATAATTAGGTTGTTTAAGCATAAGATAAAGGGAATTATTCCCACAGTCTTTTATTATATAGCCTTAGTCTAAGAGATTTCTATACTGTAATGGTAATTTTCCTCCCCTTCTGAGGGGAATTGGTCCATACACAACTGAGTGCCAAATGTCTATAGGAGGATCAAGATGAGTTGAAATTGTTACCCTATATCCGTCCAGCAGCATCTTTAATTCTCTTGTTTACACTCAGAATAGTTCCATAAAATATATAACCGCTCTAATTGATCAGTATAAATTTAAGTAGTTTGTGGCGCTGTCCGTCTCTATGTTAACTGACAGTATCTTGTTTCACTAATACTGCAGTTATACCAATACAGGATCTTTGGAGAAATTAATGCCTGCTCCCAGAGGCAGAGACTGTAAAGTCCTAAGAAGGACAATAGTGCTATTCTATGCACATTACACTTTAGGCTTATACAAGGCAGTCACTCGGAAACTTTATAGTCACACGGCATTCTCATGCCTTACTTTGGCTACTACTACATTTGTTTCTTCAGCTCTCAGCTGCTCTTTTCAATAGGAATTAATACTCTTGGACACTAGATGGTGTTATAAGTTCACAAATGACACTTGTAGCAAGGCTAAAGCTTTGTAAAGGGGTTTGGTATGCTCGACTGCCGGTCAGCATACCGACGCCAGTATCCCAACAGTGGAATGACTACGGGGGCGTGGAAGGGGGGAGGGGGGGGGGGGGGTAATGGGACACACACGCAATAAACCCCACTGCGGCTCGCTGCGCATGCCACAGGTTATATTTCCACTCTTTGGGTGTCCTGGACACACCAGGGCCCTGGCCATGGACATACAAGATATATGGCCCTAACCCCAAAAGGGGTGTGTTTTTTTCAATGAAACCCTGCCAATATTTCAAGTTGGATAATCAAGGTTATGTGTACCAAGTTTAGTCCAGAAGAGTATGTATATGTGTATATATATATATATTAGAGATGAGCGGGTTCGGTTCCTCGGAATCCGAACCCCCCCGAACTTCACCCATTTTACACGGTTCCGAGGCGGACTTGAAGCTTCCCGCCTTGATCGGTTAACCCGAGCGCACCCGAACGTCATCATCCCGCTGTCGTATTCTCGCGAGATTCGTATTCTATATAAGGAGCCGCACGTCGCCGCCATTTTCACTTGTGCATTGGAGATGATAGGGAAAGGACGTGTGCAGCGTTCTCTCAGTTGTGTTCAGTGTGCTGCAAATATCTGTGCTCAGTGTGCTGCAAATATCTGTGCTCAGTGTGCTGCAAATATCTACGTTCTCTGCCTGAAAAACGCTCCATATCTGTGCTCAGTGTGCTGCAAATAACTGTGCTCAGTGTGCTTTATTGTGGGGAATGGGGACCACCAGTATTATATAGGAGGAGGAGAGTGCAGAATTTTGCTGACCAGTGACCACAAGTATTATATCAGTACGGTACAGTAGTCCACTGCTCTACCTACCTCTGTGTCGTCAAGTATACTATCCATCCATACCTGTGGTGCATTTCAGTTTTGCACAGTTTGCTGACCACCAGTATATAATATCCATGGAAGTCCTGCACTCACGTCCATATATAATCAACTTTGGGGTGCACCCAGTAGAATCCACACAATCTCTTTAGATCAACACATATAGCAGTAGTTCCAGTTTCCTGGGGGGCACTCTCCTTTACACATCATCCAACAAATTTTCTTAATTTCACAATCGGCTTTATTGGGTCGACGTTTCGGCTCAATAGATAGAGCCTTTATCAAGACAAGCCATGCATATAATCTTATTGTCAAACGGTCATAACCTATACAAATAACAGATACATAAAATTCATAAATACAATCAGTCTCACGGGCCCAATCAGAAAATCACCACTAAAGTGTAATTCGCATAATCAAAAGAAAAGGTGCCGGGAAGTAGTAATACAACCAGACATGAAGAACCCACCGTAAATATCTCTCTTACTAGCATACCCAGTGAAATGAAGAGAAATAGAGTAAAGTATCAGGTCACCCAACTAGAGTGAAACGCCAGAAGAAATACTAATGACGTACTTACTAGAATAAATATAACTCGGCGGTACAACACTGTAGACGGGCTACCGGTCACATCAGCATATTGGCCTATTAATGAAACAATAAATATATATATATATATATATATATATATTTTGCAGGTTCCTGATGTGGTGGGAGTTAAATGTAATACCAAGTGACACCTGAATCAAACAATGATTTCCACTTACTTCACAAAGAAAAACTCCTGGATAACTATCCAAATAGTAGCACCTCAGTCAATAGAACCTCTGCAAATGTAAATACACGGGGTGTATCATGAGAGGAATATCCCGAAATTTTCAAAAACAGACTTCAGCTATCATGTAAGGTAATCAGAATTAAAAAACAAAAATGACTCTTACCACTGGAGGTAGCGGATCAACGTCCATTCAGTGTGACTGCCTAATGTCTAATGAGCACAGCGTGCCTTATATGTACACACGACCGGAAGTACCGTCATTGTGGAATCTGCAAGTTACTACATTCTACACTTTAAATTCTGCCATTGCGATTCACGGCATCATGTTGCTAGGCAGCGGTTCCCCCTGTTGGTGAGGCTTCCAGTCGTTGGAACGCTTTTGGCGTGTGACTTCCGGGCTTTGGAGCGCACCTGGCGTGTGTTTTCCGGGCGGTGGAACGCACGCTGCCTGGTCTGGCGGCGTTGGTTGGGTTCTTTTCCTTATGGTTTGTTTGGTTGATTGTTTTGGTTTGGTGATGTGATGGCGGGTGTAACGGAGGTGATTGAGGATTGAGAGAGTCGCTTTGTTTAACTAAGGAATAGGGTGATTTATCAGTACAATGGGGCTGACGGTACTTCCGGTCGTGTGTACATATAAGGCACGCTGTGCTCATTAGACATTAGGCAGTCACACTGAATGGACGTTGATCCGCTACCTTCAGTGGTAAGAGTCATTTTTGTTTTTTAATTCTGATTACCTTACATAATAGCTGAGGTCTGTTTTTGAAAATTTCGGGGTATTCCTCTCATGATACACCCCGTGTATTTACATTTGCAGAGGTTCTATTGACTGAGGTGCTACTATTTGGATAGTTATCCAGGAGTTTTTCTTTGTGAAGTAAGTGGAAATCATTGTTTGATTCAGGTGTCACTTGGTATTACATTTAACTCCCACCACATCAGGAACCTGCAATATATATATATATATATATATATATATATATATTTATTGTTTCATTAATAGGCCAATATGCTGATGTGACCGGTAGCCCGTCTACAGTGTTGTACCGCCGAGTTATATTTATTCTAGTAAGTACGTCATTAGTATTTCTTCTGGCGTTTCACTCTAGTTGGGTGACCTGATACTTTACTCTATTTCTCTTCATTTCACTGGGTATGCTAGTAAGAGAGATATTTACGTTGGGTTCTTCATGTCTGGTTGTATTACTACTTCCCGGCACCTTTTCTTTTGATTATGCGAATTGCACTTTAGTGGTGATTTTCTGATTGGGCCCATGAGACTGATTGTATTTATTAATTTTATGTATCTGTTATTTGTATAGGTTATGACCGTTTGACAATAAGATTATATGCATGGCTTGTCTTGATAAAGGCTCTATCTATTGAGCCGAAACGTCGACCCAATAAAGCCGATTGTGAAATTAAGAAAATTTGTTGGATGATGTGTAAAGGAGAGTGCCCCCCAGGAAACTGGAACTACTGCCACCAGTATATAATATATATAAGTACGGTACAGTAGTCCACTGCTCTACCTACCTCTGTGTCGTCAAGTATACTATCCATCCATACCTGTGGTGCATTTTAGTTGTTGTGCGCAGTAGTAGGAGGATAGTGCATAATTTTGCTGACCACCAGTATATAATATATAGCAGTACGGTACAGTAGTCCACTGCTCTACCTACCTCTGTGTCGTCAAGTATACTATCCATCCATACCTGTGGTGCATTTTAGTTGTTGTGCGCAGTAGTAGGAGGACAGTGCATAATTTTGCTGACCACCAGTATATAATATAGAGCAGTACGGTACAGTAGGCCATTGCTACTGATATATATATTACTGGCATATAATTCCACACATTAAAAAATGGAGAACAGAAATGTGGAGGGTAAAATAGGGAAAGATCAAGATCCACTTCCACCTCGTGCTGAAGCTGCTGCCACTAGTCATGGCCGAGATGATGAAATGCCATCAACGTCGTCTGCCAAGGCCGATGCCCAATGTCATAGTAGAGAGCATGTGAAATCCAAAAAACAACAGTTTAGTAAAATGACCCAAAAATCTAAATTAAAAGTGTCTGAGGAGAAGCGTAAACTTGCCAATATGCCATTTACGACACGGAGTGGCAAGGAACGGCTGAGGCCCTCTCCTATGTTCCTCATGACTAGTGGGTCAGCTTCACATGAGGATGGAAGCACTCATCCTCCCACTAGAAAAATGAAAAGACTTAAGCTGGCAAAAGCACAGCAAAGAACTGTGCGTTCTTCTAAATCACAAATCCCCAAGGAGAGTCCAATTGTGTCGGTTGCGATGCCTGACCTTGCCAACACTGGACGGGAAGAGGTGGCGTCTTCCACCATTTGCACGCCCCCTGCAAGTGCTGGAAGGAGCACCCGCAGTCCAGTTCCTGATAGTCAAATTGAAGATGTCACTGTTGAAGTACACCAGGATGAGGATATGGGTGTTGCTAGCGCTGAGGAGGAAATTGACAAGGAGGATTCTGATGGTGAGGTGGTTTGTTTTAGTCAGGCACCCAGGGAGACACCTGTTGTCCGTAGGACGAATATGGCCATTGACATGCCTGGTCAAATTACAAAAAAAATTACCTCGTCGGTGTGGAATTATTTTAACAGAAATGCGGACAACATTTGTCAAGCCATGTGTTGCCTTTGTCAAGCTGTAATAAGTAGGGGTAAGGACGTTAACCACCTAGGAACATCCTCCCTTATACGTCACCTGGAGCGCATTCATCAAAAGTCATTGACAAGTTCAAAAACTTTGGGTGACAGCGGAAGCAGTCCACTGACCACTAAATCCCTTCCTCTTGTAACCAAGCTCCTGCAAACCACACCACCAACTCCCTCAGCGTCAATTTCCTCCTTAGACAGGAACGCCAATAGTCCTGCAGGCCATGTCACTGTCAAGTCTGACGAGTCCTCTCCTGCCTGGGACTCCTCCGATGCATCCTTGAGTGTAATGCCTACTGCTGCTGGCGCTGCTGTTGTTGCTGCTGGGAGTTGATCGTCATCCCAGAGGGGAAGTCGGAAGACCACTTGTACTACTTTCAGTAAGCAATTGACTGTCCAACAGTCCTTTGCGAGGAAGATGAAATATCACAGCAGTCATCCTGCTGCAAAGCAGATAACTCAGGCCTTGGCAGCCTGGGCGGTGTTAAACGTGTTTCCGGTATCCACCGTTAATTCACAGGAAACTAGAGATTTGCTTGAGGTACTGTGTCCCCAGTACCAAATACCATCTAGGTTCCATTTCTCTAGGCAGGCGATACCGAGAATGTACACAGACCTCAGAAAAAGAGTCACCAGTGTCCTAAAAAATGCAGTTGTACCCAATGTCCACTTAACCACGGACATGTGGACAAGTGGAGCAGGGCAGACTAAGGACTATATGACTGTGACAGCCCACTGGGTAGATGTATTGCCTCCCGCAGCAAGAACAGCAGCGGCTGCACCAGTAGCAGCATCTTGCAAACGCCAACTCATTCCTAGGCACGCTACGCTTTGTATCAATGCTTTCCAGAAGAGGCACACAGCTGACAACCTCTTATGGAAACTGAGGAACATCATCGCAGAATGGCTTACCCCAATTGGACTCTCCTGGGGATTTGTGACATCGGACAACGCTACCAATATTGTGCGTGCATTACATGTGGGCAAATTCCAGCACATCCCATGTTTTGCACATACATTGAATTTGGTGGTGCAGAATTATTTAAAAAACGACAGGGGCGTGCAAGAGATGCTGTCGGTGGCCCGAAGAATTGCGGGCAACTTTCGGCATTCAGCCACCGCGTGCCGAAGACTGGAGCACCAGCAAACACTCCTGAACCTGTCCCGCCATCATCTAAAGCAAGAGGTGGTAATGAGGTGGAATTCAACCCTCTATATGCTTCAGAGGATGGAGGAGCAGCAAAAGGCCATTCAAGCCTATACAGCTACCTACGATATAGGCAAAGGAGGGGGAATGCACCTGACTCAAGCGCAATGGAGAATGATTTCAATGTTGTGCAAGGTTCTGCAACCCTTTGAACTTGCCACACGTGAAGTCAGTTCAGACACTGCCAGCCTGAGTCAGGTCATTCCCCTCATCAGGCTTTTGCAGAAGAAGCTGGAGAGATTGAAGGAGGAGCTAAAACAGAGCGATTCCGCTAGGCATGTGGGACTTGTGGATGGAGCCCTTAATTCGCTCAACCAGGATTCACGGGTGGTCAATCTGTTGAAATCAGAGCACTACATTTTGGCCACCGTGCTCGATCCTAGATTTAAAACCTACGTTGTATCTCTCTTTCCGGCAGACACAAGTCTGCAGAGGTTCAAAGACCTGCTGGTGAGAAAATTGTCAAGTCAAGTGGAACGTGACCCGTCAACAGCTCCTCCTTCACATTCTCCCGCAACTGGGGCTGCGAGGAAAAGGCTAAGAATTCCGAGCCCACCCGCTGGCGGTGATGCAGGGCAGTCTGGAGCGAGTGCTGACTTCTGGTCTGGACTGAAGGACCTGCCAACGATTACTGACATGTCGTCTACTGTCACTGCATATGATTCTGTCACCATTGAAAGAATGGTGGAGGATTATATGAGTGACCGCATCCAAGTAGGCACGTCAGACAGTCCGTAAGTATACTGGCAGGAAAAAGAGGCAATTTGGAGGCCTTTGCACAAACTGGCTTTATTTTACCTAAGTTGCCCCCTCTCCAGTGTGTACTCCGAAAGAGTGTTTAGTGCAGCCGCTCACCTTGTCAGCAATCGGCGTACGAGGTTACTTCCAGAAAATGATGAAAATGAGAAGATGATGTTCCTCAAAATTAATTATAATCAATTCCTCCGTGGAGACATTCACCAGCAATTGCCTCCAGAAAGTACACAGGGACCTGAGATGGTGGATTCCAGTGGGGACGAATTAATAATCTGTGAGGAGGGGGATGTACACAGTGAAAGGGGTGAGGAATCGGACGATGAGGAGGAGGTGGACATCTTGCCTCCGTAGAGCCAGTTTGTGCAAGGAGAGATTGATTGCTTCTTTTTTGGTGGGGGCCCAAACCAACCAGTCATTTCAGTCACAGTCGTGTGGAAGACCCTGTCGCTGAAATGATGGGTTTGTTAAAGTGTGCATGTCCTGTTTATACAACATAAGGGTGGGTGGGTGGGAGGGACCAAGGACAATTTCATCTTGCACCTCTTTTTTTCTTTAATTTATCTTTGCATCATGTGCTGTTTGGGGACTATTTTTTAAATCTGCCATCCTGTCTGACACTGCAGTGCCACTCCTAGATGGGCCAGGTGTTTGTGTCAGCCACTTGGGTCGCTTAGCTTAGCCACACAGCTACCTCATTGCACCTCTTTTTTTTTTTTTTGCATCATGTGCTGTTTGGGGACTATTTTTTAAATCTGCCATCCTGTCTGACACTGCAGTGACACTCCTAGATGGGCCAGGTGTTTGTGTCGGCCACTTGGGTCGCTTAGCTTAGTCACACAGCAACCTTGGTGCACCTCTTTTTTTCTTTGCATCATGTGCTGTTTGGGGACTATTTTTTGAAGTGCCATCCTGTCTGACACTGCAGTGCCACTCCTAGATGGGCCAGGTGTTTGTGTCGGCCACTTGGGTCGCTTAACTTAGTCATTCAGCGACCTCGGTGAAAATTTTAGGACTAAAAATAATATTGTGAGGTGTGAGGTGTTCAGAATAGACTGGAAATGAGTGGAAATTATGGGTATTGAGGTTAATATTAATAATACTATGGGATAAAAATTACCCCAAAATTCTATGATTTAAGCTGTTTTTGAGGGATTTTTGTAAAAAAAACACCTGAATCCAAAACACACCCGAATCCGACAAAAAATTTTCAGGGAGGTTTTGCCAAAATGCGTCCGAATCCAAAACACGGCCGCGGAACCGAATCCAAAACCAAAACACAAAACCCGAAAAATGTCCGGTGCACATCACTAATATATATATATATATATATATATATATAGCAGCAACACAATTACCGGCACTCAATACCTACAAAACCACGATGCCATGGTGCCCTCTGTCACTTAAAACGTGTATGTATCAAGATGTACAAGTGGCGGCACTCAAACGGGACTTATACAGCATTGGAAAAGAAAGAGTTTACAAAGCTCTTGTCTGTAGTTAACGTTTCAGTTTATCTAACTTTCCTCAGAACAACATACTCAGAACAATACACATATCTTTATACCCTTCACCAACACCGTGAACTCCCTCCGTGGCTCGGTCGCGTGCGGCAGGGACAGATGACATCATCACACTGCACCGCTTGCGAAGGCGCTCCTCCCCGTCATCGCTCCGGTAACCATAGGGACTAACAATAACAACAAAACATAGTGTTAACTCTATTAGATCCCGTGTAACCCTTCGGGTACCAGATATCACATTGCATGTAATTGGCAATGAAACTAGTTGTGTTACTCATATAGACCACCTACAACTATACGATATCTACATTTAATCAATGAAACAATTTAAATTGAACTGCTCATTGAGCCCTCCTGGGGCTACAGTATTTAACCGGTGTATCCACCTGGCTTCCTGTTGTAATAATAACTTATTTCTGTCACCCCCTCGGATGTCTTTTGGTTGTTGGTCTATAATTTTATATTTCAAGGTTGCCAAACCATGTCTGAATCTAGCAAAGTGCCTGGCCACTGGTTGTGCCTGGCTGTCCCCCTCAATAGCTGCACGAATTGCAGACCTATGCATGGCCATTCTTTGGGTGCAGGTACACGTTAAGACTTTGTCTATTTTTATGAACTTCCCAGTGTGGGGATGTGAAAAACCGCGGCCCACCTCCATGTAGCTGCAAGTTGTGCAGCCCACACATTTGTAGCACCCCGTTTTTTTTGTCAAAAAAGTGGATTTAGGGATAGACTTAAAGGAAGATATATCATTATGTACTAGGTAATCTTTAAAATTTCTATTCCTAGTATAACTAGACAATAATGACACATCCTTAAAGGTGCTTGTTTCCCGATCTGATTTTATGATCGACCATGCCTCCCTAGTATGTTTGGAGATCTCCCTACTAATAGGCGAGAATCTCTGAACAAAAGGGATTTTATTATGCATCTGGTCTACTTTAATATGTGCCTTTTGGAGCAGATCCTTTCTATCTAGCTTTAAAACCTAAGCTTTGGTCTTCATCAATTGATTCCAAATGTATCCCCTTGATTGAAAATTACGGGCCATAGCGTTAATCTCCAACTCTGTATTAGTAATGTTGTCCGAGATTCTATGTGCCCTTAAAAATTGGGAATATGGTAGACTATATTTCATTGTAGCTGGGTGAAAGCTAGAAGCCTGTAATAAGGTGTTTTTATCGGTCGGTTTTTTGTAAAGGTTGGTATGAAGTCGTCCTTCTACCAGAGTTATTTGGACATCCAAATAATTCACTCTCTCCTCACTGATCGTGGCTGTAAACTTAATGTTGGCACCTCTTGAGTTAATCTCAGTGATCAGCTGATTGAGGGATTCCCTGGTACCAGACCAAATCAAGAGCAGGTCGTCTATATAGCGCACAAAGAATGTTATACTTTTAGCGCTATAAGGGTTAGTGAAAAACAACTCCTTTTTTATCTCGAACATAAAGCAGTTCGCAAATGCTGGGGATACGCAGCTACCCATTGCGCACCCCTGCAGTTGTTCAAACCACCTATTGTCAAACAGAAAATAATTGTGCACCAGGGTAAGCCTCAACAACTCCAAAAAGAATTGTAAGTCCGGACCCTGATACAACGGACAGCTAGTTAACAGACGCCTGGCTGCCTCTACACCTCTATCGTGTGGGATACTGGTGTAGAGGCTAACCACATCTGATGTACACAATATACTGTTAGCAGGAAGATCTGGCAATAGCTTTAATTTGGTGATTAACGAAGTGGTGTCTTTAAGGTACGTAGACTGTGCCTGAATTACAGGCTGAAAATAATCATCTAGGTATTGTGACACCTTATACAGCACTGAATTGCGGGCTGAGATGACAGGACGTCCCGGTGGCTCCATGGCATCCTTATGAATTTTAGGTATCGTGTAAAAGACTGGTGCCACCGGGAAGTCCTGTATCAAAGCCTCGCGCAGTGCTCCAGAAATCAGACCCTCCTGTACCGCTGCCTCTAAAACATTTTTTAGTTCCCGATTATAGATCTCTGTAGGATCTGACGACAAACTTCTATATACAGAAGTATCTAGTAATTGTTTATACGCTTCCTTCTTATATTGGCACAAACTCTGAACAACAATACCCCCCCCCCCCCTTGTCGGCTTGGGGTATCACTATACTCTGATCTTTACTAAGGCTAGTTAATGCTTCTCTTTCCCCTTTTGTTAAATTAGACTTATGCTTTTGTTGAGATTTAGCAAGTTCCCCTACTTTGGAGTTTAGTACTCTAGCAAAACATTTACGTGAAGTATTGGAAGTTACAGGGTCAAAGTTCAAGCGTTTTCTTAAAGGGCTGGGTACATCCGACCTCTTCACCAGCTGTGGTTGTGCTGAGAAATGTTCTTTTAACCGCAGCCTCCTGTTGACGTTATAAGAGTTAATTTTCCACTGGAAATCATTAAACTCAGTGGTTGGTATGAACGACAGACCTTTACCTAATAATGAGAGTTCATCTGTGGTTAGCACACGTCCTGATATATTAAAAATTGCGTTGTTTTCTTCATCTTGGTGGTGTTTTTTTGTAGATTCTTTGATTTTGTTTACTGCGCCTTGTGCTGTGTCTGCTAGTGATGAGCGGGTTCGGTTCCTCGGAAACCGAACCCCCCCAAACTTCACCCATTTTACACGGGTCCGAGGCATACTCGGATTCTCCCGTATGGCTCGGTTAACCCGAGCGCGCCCGAACGTCATCATCCCGCTGTCGGATTCTCGCGAGATTCGGATTCTATATAAGGAGCCGCGCGTCGCTGCCATTTTCACTCGTGCATTGGAAATGTTAGGGAGAGGACGTGGCTGGCGTCCTCTCCATTTATTAATGTTGCTGCAAATATTTGTGCTTATTGCTTAATTGTGGGGACTGGGGAGCAGCTGTATTATATAGGAGGAGTACAGTGCAGAGTTTTGCTGATCAGTGACCACCAGTTTTATCCGTTCTCTGCCTGAAAAACGCTCCATATCTGTGCTCAGTGTGCTGCATATATTTGTGCTCACACTGCTTTATTGTGGGGACTGGGGACCAGCAGTATTATATAGGAGGAGTACAGTGCAGAATTTTGCTGACAGTGACCACCAGTATATATAGCAGTACGGTACGGAAGGCCACTGCTCTACCTACCTCTGTGTCATCAAGTATACTATCCATCTAGATTCTATACCTGTGGTGCATTTTAGTTTTGCAGTTTGCTGACAGTGACCACCAGTATATATAGCAGTACGGTACGGAAGGCCACTGCTCTACCTACCTCTGTGTCGTCAAGTATACTATCCATCTAGATTCTATACCTGTGGTGCATTAGTAGAGAAAGACCCCTTTCTGTCAAACTGACAGTTGCCCCACCCCTTTGTCCTCCTTTCTCCTGGGGAACGCCTTTAAAATTAAATTATAGTGTTTGATATCGCTTTATATAAAATGTAATATAAAATTTATAGAGCTCGATATTAAACCGTATTAAAAGATAATTGCTTTGAAAAGAGTGTCACGTAACACCAGTCGCAGAATACGCCATAAAGCTGTATCACAAATCAGCTTGTGATGAAAAAATTCACTATTTTGACTTTACCAGTCTGTACACTTTTGTTAACAAAACATTACACAGTGTTATAGTTCACACATTCCAGCAATTGAAACTTCATGCATGGCACATATGGTACTATTTAAAAATCACACTATGTCACACATGGTACAGGTTTAAAAAGCATAATGACTAATGACCGTGTCCATTTTCTTAGATGTACGGAAGCATCACACATGGCACTGATTTAAAAAGCATATTGATTTTAATGACCATGCATGATTAATGATGACAGCACAATTTCAAAAGCCTTAGATCTACGGACTACCCATGACAGCTCAATTTCAAAAATTAATGTACACAATGTGTTAATCTCTGCAAAAGAACATTAGCACCACCTAAAGGTCTATGTATTGACTCAAAATGACATCTTAATTTTAAGCAGTGCTTTTAAATAAAAAAGATATATACATATATATATATACATATATATATATATCTTTTTATTTAAAAGCACAATAGTTTAAATAGAATCAGAAACATGAATGTTGGGAATACATGACATAAGAAGTTGGGGTGCTGCAATGGCACATAATACAGCTGTGTAAATTATAAGTATTTGGTATATTTTTGAAGTGCTGAGTACAACGTTTAAAAACCCGCTAACAGATTATATTTTCATTGTAACTGAAAAGAATTATCACAATTACTAAATTATACACCCAAAGTTTATATGTTTAAAAAATCCTAGCCATGCTTGTAACAAAAACATCTGGTTATTAATGTACACAACGTGTTAATCTCTGCAAATGAACATTATCACCACCTACAGGTCTATGTATTGACTCAAAATGACATCTTAATTTTAAGCAGTGCTTTTAAATAAAAAAGATATATATATATATATATATATAAATATTTGGTATATTTTTGAAGTGCTGAGTACAACGTTTAAGAACCCGCTAACAGATTATATTTTCATTGTAACTGAAAAGAATTATCACAATTACTAAATTATACACCCAAAGTTTATATGTTTAAAAACCCCGCCCCAGCATCTTGGAAATGTGGGACGGCATACCACAGGTTGGTGGGGGCCATTTGGCTCACATCCATGACTATAAGAATAGGACACAGCTCTGAAGTGGGAAACAGCTCTGAGAAGGGATTTCAACTGAAGTTACATCGCTATACACACGCAAAGGCATCATGGTAAGTGTTGTTATTATTATTATTATTATTATTATTATTATCATAATGGATCTAATGCTTGGTCTGTGAGGAGGTAAAATTCTTCTTCTTATTATTATTATTATTATTATTATTATTATCATTATGGATCTAATGCTTGGGCTGTGAGGAGGTAAAATTATTATTATTATTATTATTATTATTATCATTATGGCTCTAATGATTGTGTTGCAGGGATGCAGATTAAATATGTGGTAATAGTGCCATCTAGCGGCGCATTTTGGAAATACATTTAAATATATATAAATATATATATATATATATATATATATATATATATATATTATGGATCTAATGCTTGGGCTGTGAGGATGTAAAACTATTATTATTATTATTATTATTATTATCATTATGGATCTAATGCTTGGGCTGTGAGGGGTTAAAATTATTATTATTATTATTATTATTATGGCTCTAATGATTGTGTTGCAGGGAGGCAGTGCAGATGCAATAGGCTGTCTCCTATTATACAAATGTTATATTTTTTATTTTACAAATATGGCTGTGAATTAGGTATAATTGTGACTTACTGAAGGATGTTTATATATGTGGTAATAGTGCCATCTAGCGGCGCATTTTGGGAATGCACCGGCGCTGTATTATTTCATGTAAATCGTTTGAAGACAGATGTTATAGGCTGTCTCATATTATACAAACGTTATATTTTAAAGCAAACACATTTAATGTGTGCATCGTTTAAAAGAACACTGATATTAATCGTATCTCATTTTCATTATTGGTTTGGCGACAGACAATGCAGAACATCAACAACAAAGATAACGACATGTGCACATCCGGATCCGAAGATGATGATATGCCAAGTTATCAAATGAACCATGGTAAGCTAAGTCTATAAATACCATTGACACGTTTTTATTTATTTTTAAAAGTTTAAATAGTACGAAATTATAGCCAAGGTCTACAATTTGTTTATTTTTACTTATTTTTAAAAGTTTAAATAGTATAAACGTACAACAGTCTGGATACAACGTTGATAAGTAATTAATTAAAATTTTATTTCTCACAATTTAATGACAGATACCACAAACACAGATAATTTCGATGATGTTGGAGGAAGTCCGTTTCGTACAGATTTCAGCATCATACCAGATTTCACTAACATTTTGGAATTGGCTCCTGCCTGTGAGTAACATGTAATAGCTTATTATAATAATAATAATAATAATAATACTAATTAAAAAGATTTATATTTTAAAATAAATTAAAAATAAATGATGTTAAATGCCTGTAATTATTTTATTTTTATTTTTTATTTTTCCACCGGCTAAAGAATTAAAAATAAACCTTGTACCATTGTGCTGATTTGTTCTCAATAATACAACTCTTTTTCATGTTATTCTAATTTTATACCGTATGTAATAATTATTTTTCATTTTTTTCACCGGCTAAAGACTCCACAAAAATGGATGATGCGACGGCTGACAGTATTCTGCAGGACATATTGAACAAACCTGAATATTGTCACAACACAGCTATACAGACCGGCAATGCTGTTGATGAGCGACCGTTTTTTCCCCAATCGACAGGGGGACGGGCTCAAACATTTGAATATAAAGCAGGTGTGTAATCAAACACTGTTATATGGTATATTGTTATGCAGTAATTTAAATGTTAATTTACGTGCATCGGAATATAAAGCAGGTGTGTAATCAAAAACTGTTATATGGTATATTCTTATGCAGTAATTTAAATGCTAATTTACATGCATCGATGTTTATATTTATTTTATAATATATGTATTACAGATGATGCTGTAGCAAGACGATATGATCCTACGATACCAGTAGGTCATGATACAGTCGCGCAAATACACAGGTCTAGTACAAGCGGGAAAACAACAAAACACACAACCGCCGCTGAAACGGAGAACCATCAATTCGCAACAGCAGGTGTGTAATCAAACACTGTTATATGGTATATTGTTATGCAGTGATTTAAATGCTGATTTACGTGCATCGGTGTTTGTATTTATTTTATAATATATGTATTACAGATGATGCTGTAGCAAGACGTTATGATCCTACGATACCAGTAGGTCATGATACAGTAGCGCAAATACACAGGCCTAGCACAAGCAGGAAAACAACAAAACACACAACAGCTGCTGAAACGGAGAACCATCAATTCGCAACGCCGTCAATCGTACATAACAGCCTAAAGGAGCATGCTAGGTCATCGGTTATGGGGGTGCATAACGGCTGTATCAACCCGAACAAACGAAGGCTGGCTTGACCAAGAACGAATGAGAGAAATCATAACTCAGCATTTACCGATCTTAAAAGAAAATTGTCGTATTCCGAAAATGATACGACGCAACGGAGAAGGATCGCATTACAAACTGTATCAAGCGTAAGTAACGATGGTGCTGTAACATCAAAACACACATCATTTAACACTGCAGACTGGGATGTCGCTGGTAATACAAAGACTGTAAAGGTTAAGAGGGCCTCGCGTCTCTCAAGAAGTAATGTTAAGCAATTGTCGCAATCAGCTGTAATCACAATTCCTGATACACAGGGTTGCTCTGAAACAGAAACAGGACACATAGCAGGCATTGGTGTGTTATCAAATGTTGACTCAAGAAGTAATGTTAAGCAATTGTCGCAATCCGATGTAATCACTATTCCTGATACACAGGATTGCTCTGAAACAGAAACAAAACACATAGCTGGTAATCCTGTGATATCAGATATTGATGACATAAATGGGCAAGAACTTATTACACCCTGTGTAGAGTCAACGACACAAGAACCGCAGAATAGTTCTGATGAAGTATTATCAGCCGTTGCAGGAATTCCTGGTAATACTACAACGGTTGATTGGGTAACATCAATGCCCAATATTTTTACAATGGCCGCCATGGTACACGCATCGGCAGATGCGTGTGCACCGGCGCACGGGATAGCGCCCAACATAGTTGATGGAAGTCAAAATACAGAACAATTAGGCCAAGACGCTGAAATACAATTTTACGCGTTGTTGGGTAAGATACGGGAAGATGTTGAGAACATGGGCGTAAAAGCCGGATATTTGTTAAAACACATTAAAGGTGTGAGCCACGGTGGTAAATGTAAACAAGACATTGTTAAAGAAGTTGTTGAGACGTATATGAATGTCATGTCAAAATACATAGATCGGTCATTTAAGACAACTGAATTTATTAAAGCCAACATACATCATTTTGCAGAAATAAATGAAACTGAGCCGTGACTAGGCATGTTAGGCAATGGTTTGAAATGTGTTTTTTAAATGCCTGTTAAAAAAAAACCACGAATTAAACCTTGTGTAACATACAAGATCTCACAGTTTTTCCGACGTGCAAAGGTGAAACAGGCTGTAACAACATTAACCAGATTGAGAAAGCGCAAGCGGCACAGGGAACATGTGGAAGGCAGGGAGCAGAGCGCGAGGCATGTAGATTTAGAT
The DNA here is from genome assembly GCF_028390025.1 of Pseudophryne corroboree. Taxonomy (NCBI): domain Eukaryota; kingdom Metazoa; phylum Chordata; class Amphibia; order Anura; family Myobatrachidae; genus Pseudophryne; species Pseudophryne corroboree. Next base: position 184,638,116 of record NC_086452.1, on the reverse strand, counting down.
CAATCGCCACCCCAAGCATTACCGATTGACGAATCACAGCCTGACAATATTGAGCGCATTGCAAGCCCCATATATAATGAGGCACGCGGTGTTGAGTCACCCGGTAATGACGAAGGTCGGCAACATGTATACTTAGAAGCAATTAACAGTTATGAACGACAACGACCGAATTTCAGAGCCGTTGAGTACCACAACCACTATCGGTTTGTTAATTTGGACAGGGTTACATCATTTGTAGAGGGAGTTCGAGCCATTCATACTGCTATACAGGCCATGCTCGATGGCGTCCTTGCGGGCGTGGATCCTGCCGACCGCGTTCAGCTTAGATTGGAGGGGGGTGGATTACACAACGCCATCTATTCGCATCGCAAGCCGCAAGAAACATTAGACGCTGCCAGTTTTTTGAACCAGATTACAAATGCGCTTCAAAGTAACGCAGAATTCTTATTATCCACAGGTTAAAGGTTTGTGATCAGTATTTTTAGGAACAGCTCGGGAGGGGGGTTGACCGGTAGAAGTTTACACCGCTTACCCTATAGTTTAATTATTAACAAACGTAAAAGATACCTGTATGATTTCAGAAATATTGGTAATGACCTGTGTTTGGCCGCTAGCGTCTGTAAACTTCTGGATAAAGGTAACAATGCCAATGACCATGTAATACAGGAGAGAGCGATCCAACTACATAAAGATTTGAATCTGCCGCTTGATAAAGCGGTCAGCTTTAGCGATGTTGCATTTTTTGAAAATTACTTAAATGTTACGATCAATCTCCTCTATTACAATCAAGGGGATTGGAAATATTACTGTACAGACAGCCGTTACAAAGACACGCTGTTTGTGCTATATCACGATTGTCACTTTTATGGGATACTCGATATCAAAGCGTTTCTTGGTGCCCGATATTATTGCTAGAAATGAGCGGGTTCGGTTCCTCGGAATCCGAACCCGCCCGAACTTCATGTTTTTTTTCACGGGTCCGAGCGACTCGGATCTTCCCGCCTTGCTCGGTTAACCCGAGCGCGCCCGAACGTCATCATGACGCTGTCGGATTCTCGCGAGACTCGGATTCTATATAAGGAGCCGCGCGTCGCCGCCATTTTCACACGTGCATTGAGATTGATAGGGAGAGGACGTGGCTGGCGTCCTCTCCATTTAGATTAGAAGAGAGAGAGTGAGATTGATTTGAGACAGAGACACTTGATTTACTGGAGCTTAGGAGTACTGTAGAGAGTGCAGAGTTTAGTAGTGACTGACCACAGTGACCACCAGACAGTGCAGTTTTATTTAATATAATCCGTTCTCTGCCTGAAAAAAACGATACACAGTGACTCAGTCACATACCATATCTGTGTGCACTGCTCAGCCCAGTGTGCTGCATCATCTATGTATATATCTGACTGTGCTCACACAGCTTATAATTGTGGGGGAGACTGGGGAGCAGTGCCAGTTATAGGTTATAGCAGGAGCCAGGAGTACATATTATTAAAATTAAACAGTGCACACTTTTGCTACAGGAGTGCCACTGCCAGTGTGACTGACCAGTGACCTGACCACACTGACCACCAGTATAGTTAGTAGTATACTATATTGTGATTGCCTGAAAAAGTTAAACACTCGTCGTGTGACTTGTGTGGTGTTTTTTTTTTTATTCTATAAAAAACTCATTCTGCTGACAGACAGTGTCCAGCAGGTCCGTCATTATATAATATATACCTGTCCGGCTGCAGTAGTGATATATATATATTTTTTATATCATTATTTATCATCCAGTCGCAGCAGACACAGTACGGTAGTTCACGGCTGTAGCTACCTCTGTGTCGGCACTCGGCAGTCCATCCATAATTGTATACCACCTACCCGTGGTTTTTTTTTCTTTCTTCTTTATACATACATACTACATCTCTTTATCAACCAGTCTATATTAGCAGCAGACACAGTACAGTAGTCCACGGCTGTAGCTACCTCTGTGTCGGCACTCGGCAGTCCATCCATAATTGTATACCACCTACCCGTGGTTTTTTTTTCTTTCTTCTTTATACATACATACTACATCTCTTTATCAACCAGTCTATATTAGCAGCAGACACAGTACAGTACGGTAGTCCACGCTGTAGCTACCTCTGTGTCGGCACTCGGCAGTCCGTCCATAATTGTATACCACCTACTCATGGTTTTTTTTTCTTTCTTCTTTATACATACATACTACATCTCTTTATCAACCAGTCTATATTAGCAGCAGACACAGTACAGTAGTCCACGGCTGTAGCTACCTCTGTGTCAGCACTCGGCAGTCCATCCATAATTGTATACCACCTACCCGTGGTTTTTTTTTCTTTCTTCTTTATACATACATACTACATCTCTTTATCAACCAGTCTATATTAGCAGCAGACACAGTACAGTACGGTAGTCCACGGCTGTAGCTACCTCTGTGTCGGCACTCGGCAGTCCGTCCATAAATGTATACCACCTACCCGTGGTTTTTTTTTCTTTCTTCTTTATACATACATACTACATCTCTTTATCAACCAGTCTATATTAGCAGCAGACACAGTACAGTAGTCCACGGCTGTAGCTACCTCTGTGTCGGCACTCGGCAGTCCATCCATAATTGTATACCACCTACCCGTGGTTTTTTTTTTTCTTTCTTCTTTATACATACTACATCTCATTATCAACCAGTCTATATTAGCAGCAGACACAGTACGGTAGTCCACGGCTGTAGCTACCTCTGTGTCGGCACTCGGCAGTCCGTCCATAATTGTATACCACCTACCCGTGGTTTTTTTTTCTTTCTTCTTTATACATACTACATCTCATTATCAACCAGTCTATATTAGCAGCAGACACAGTACGGTAGTCCACGGCTGTAGCTACCTCTGTGTCGGCACTCGGCAGTCCATCCATAATTGTATACCACCTACCCGTGGTTTTTTTTTCTTTCTTCTTTATACATACTACATCTCATTATCATCCAGTCTATATTAGCAGCAGACACAGTACAGTACGGTAGTCCACGGCTGTAGCTACCTCTGTGTCGGCACTCGGCAGTCCGTCCATAATTGTATACCACCTACCCATGTTTTTTTTTTCTTTCTTCTTTATACATACTACATCTCATTATCAACCAGTCTATATTAGCAGCAGACACAGTACGGTAGTCCACGGCTGTAGCTACCTCTGTGTCGGCACTCGGCAGTCCATCCATAATTGTATACCACCTACCCGTGTTTTTTTTTCTTTCTTCTTTATACATACATACTACATCTCATTATCATCCAGTCTATATTAGCAGCAGACACAGTACAGTACAATAGTCCACGGCTGTAGCTACCTCTGTGTCGGCACTCGGCAGTCCATCCATAATTGTATACTAGTATCCATCCATCTCCATTGTTTACCTGAGGTGCCTTTTAGTTGTGCCTATTAAAATATGGAGAACAAAAATGTTGAGGTTCCAAAATTAGGGAAAGATCAAGATCCACTTCCACCTCGTGCTGAAGCTGCTGCCACTAGTCATGGCCGAGACGATGAAATGCCAGCAACGTCGTCTGCCAAGGCCGATGCCCAATGTCATAGTACAGAGCATGTCAAATCCAAAACACCAAATATCAGTAAAAAAAGGACTCCAAAACCTAAAATAAAATTGTCGGAGGAGAAGCGTAAACTTGCCAATATGCCATTTACCACACGGAGTGGCAAGGAACGGCTGAGGCCCTGGCCTATGTTCATGGCTAGTGGTTCAGCTTCACATGAGGATGGAAGCACTCAGCCTCTCGCTAGAAAACTGAAAAGACTCAAGCTGGCAAAAGCACCGCAAAGAACTGTGCGTTCTTCGAAATCCCAAATCCACAAGGAGAGTCCAATTGTGTCGGTTGCGATGCCTGACCTTCCCAACACTGGACGTGAAGAGCATGCGCCTTCCACCATTTGCACGCCCCCTGCAAGTGCTGGAAGGAGCACCCGCAGTCCAGTTCCTGATAGTCAGATTGAAGATGTCAGTGTTGAAGTACACCAGGATGAGGAGGATATGGGTGTTGCTGGCGCTGGGGAGGAAATTGACCAGGAGGATTCTGATGGTGAGGTGGTTTGTTTAAGTCAGGCACCCGGGGAGACACCTGTTGTCCGTGGGAGGAATATGGCCGTTGACATGCCTGGTGAAAATACCAAAAAAATCAGCTCTTCGGTGTGGAAGTATTTCACCAGAAATGCGGACAACATTTGTCAAGCCGTGTGTTCCCTTTGTCAAGCTGTAATAAGTAGGGGTAAGGACGTTAACCACCTCGGAACATCCTCCCTTATACGTCACCTGCAGCGCATTCATAATAAGTCAGTGACAAGTTCAAAAACTTTGGGCGACAGCGGAAGCAGTCCACTGACCAGTAAATCCCTTCCTCTTGTAACCAAGCTCACGCAAACCACCCCACCAACTCCCTCAGTGTCAATTTCCTCCTTCCCCAGGAATGCCAATAGTCCTGCAGGCCATGTCACTGGCAATTCTGACGAGTCCTCTCCTGCCTGGGATTCCTCCGATGCATCCTTGCGTGTAACGCCCACTGCTGCTGGCGCTGTTGTTGTTGCTGCTGGGAGTCGATGGTCATCCCAGAGGGGAAGTCGTAAGCCCACTTGTACTACTTCCAGTAAGCAATTGACTGTCCAACAGTCCTTTGCGAGGAAGATGAAATATCACAGCAGTCATCCTGCTGCAAAGCGGATAACTGAGGCCTTGACAACTATGTTGGTGTTAGACGTGCGTCCGGTATCCGCCGTTAGTTCACAGGGAACTAGACAATTTATTGAGGCAGTGTGCCCCCGTTACCAAATACCATCTAGGTTCCACTTCTGTAGGCAGGCGATACCGAGAATGTACACGGACGTCAGAAAAAGACTCACCAGTGTCCTAAAAAATGCAGTTGTACCCAATGTCCACTTAACCACGGACATGTGGACAAGTGGAGCAGGGCAGGGTCAGGACTATATGACTGTGACAGCCCACTGGGTAGATGTATGGACTCCCGCCGCAAGAACAGCAGCGGCGGCACCAGTAGCAGCATCTCGCAAACGCCAACTCTTTCCTAGGCAGGCTACGCTTTGTATCACCGCTTTCCAGAATACGCACACAGCTAAAAACCTCTTACGGCAACTGAGGAAGATCATCGCAGAATGGCTTACCCCAATTGGACTCTCCTGTGGATTTGTGGCATCGGACAACGCCAGCAATATTGTGTGTGCATTAAATATGGGCAAATTCCAGCACGTCCCATGTTTTGCACATACCTTGAATTTGGTGGTGCAGAATTTTTTAAAAAACGACAGGGGCGTGCAAGAGATGCTGTCGGTGGCCAGAAGAATTGCGGGACACTTTCGGCGTACAGGCACCACGTACAGAAGACTGGAGCACCACCAAAATCTACTGAACCTGCCCTGCCATCATCTGAAGCAAGAAGTGGTAACGAGGTGGAATTCAACCCTCTATATGCTTCAGAGGTTGGAGGAGCAGCAAAAGGCCATTCAAGCCTATACAATTGAGCACGATATAGGAGGTGGAATGCACCTGTCTCAAGTGCAGTGGAGAATGATTTCAACGTTGTGCAAGGTTCTGATGCCCTTTGAACTTGCCACACGTGAAGTCAGTTCAGACACTGCCAGCCTGAGTCAGGTCATTCCCCTCATCAGGCTTTTGCAGAAGAAGCTGGAGACATTGAAGGAGGAGCTAACACGGAGCGATTCCGCTAGGCATGTGGGACTTGTGGATGGAGCCCTTAATTCGCTTAACAAGGATTCACGGGTGGTCAATCTGTTGAAATCAGAGCACTACATTTTGGCCACCGTGCTCGATCCTAGATTTAAAACCTACCTTGGATCTCTCTTTCCGGCAGACACAAGTCTGCTGGGGTTGAAAGACCTGCTGGTGAGAAAATTGTCAAGTCAAGCGGAACGCGACCTGTCAACATCTCCTCCTTCACATTCTCCCGCAACTGGGGGTGCGAGGAAAAGGCTCAGAATTCCGAGCCCACCCGCTGGCGGTGATGCAGGGCAGTCTGGAGCGACTGCTGATGCTGACATCTGGTCCGGACTGAAGGACCTGACAACGATTACGGACATGTCGTCTACTGTCACTGCATATGATTCTCTCAACATTGAAAGAATGGTGGAGGATTATATGAGTGACCGCATCCAAGTAGGCACGTCACACAGTCCGTACTTATACTGGCAGGAAAAAGAGGCAATTTGGAGGCCCTTGCACAAACTGGCTTTATTCTACCTAAGTTGCCCTCCCACAAGTGTGTACTCCGAAAGAGTGTTTACTGCCGCCGCTCACCTTGTCAGCAATCGGCGTACGAGGTTACATCCAGAAAATGTGGAGAAGATGATGTTCATTAAAATGAATTATAATCAATTCCTCCGCGGAGACATTGACCAGCAGCAATTGCCTCCACAAAGTACACAGGGAGCTGAGATGGTGGATTCCAGTGGGGACGAATTGATAATCTGTGAGGAGGGGGATGTACACGGTGATATATCGGAGGATGATGATGAGGTGGACATCTTGCCTCTGTAGAGCCAGTTTGTGCAAGGAGAGATTAATTGCTTCTTTTTTGGGGGGGGTCCAAACCAACCCGTCATATCAGTCACAGTCGTGTGGCAGACCCTGTCACTGAAATGATGGGTTGGTTAAAGTGTGCATGTCCTGTTTATACAACATAAGGGTGGGTGGGAGGGCCCAAGGACAATTCCATCTTGCACCTCTTTTTTCTTTTATTTTTCTTTGCGTCATGTGCTGTTTGGGGAGGGTTTTTTGGAAGGGCCATCCTGCGTGACACTGCAGTGCCACTCCTAGATGGGCCCGGTGTTTGTGTCGGCCACTAGGGTCGCTTATCTTACTCACACAGTCAGCTACCTCATTGCGCCTCTTTTTTTCTTTGCGTCATGTGCTGTTTGGGGAGGGTTTTTTGGAAGGGCCATCCTGCGTGACACTGCAGTGCCACTCCTAGATGGGCCCGGTGTTTGTGTCGGCCACTAGGGTCGCTTATCTTACTCACACAGTCAGCTACCTCATTGCGCCTCTTTTTTTCTTTGCGTCATGTGCTGTTTGGGGAGGGTTTTTTGGAAGGGCCATCCTGCGTGACACTGCAGTGCCACTCCTAGATGGGCCCGGTGTTTGTGTCGGCCACTAGGGTCGCTTATCTTACTCACACAGTCAGCTACCTCATTGCGCCTCTTTTTTTCTTTGCGTCATGTGCTGTTTGGGGAGGGTTTTTTGGAAGGGCCATCCTGCGTGACACTGCAGTGCCACTCCTAGATGGGCCCGGTGTTTGTGTCGGCCACTAGGGTCGCTTATCTTACTCACACAGTCAGCTACCTCATTGCGCCTCTTTTTTTCTTTGCGTCATGTGCTGTTTGGGGAGGGTTTTTTGGAAGGGACATCCTGCGTGACACTGCAGTGCCACTCCTAGATGGGCCCGGTGTTTGTGTCGGCCACTAGGGTCGCTTATCTTACTCACACAGCTACCTCATTGCGCCTCTTTTTTTCTTTGCGTCATGTGCTGTTTGGGGAGGGTTTTTTGGAAGGGACATCCTGCGTGACACTGCAGTGCCACTCCTAGATGGGCCCGGTGTTTGTGTCGGCCACTAGGGTCGCTTATCTTACTCACACAGCGACCTCGGTGCAAATTTTAGGACTAAAAATAATATTGTGAGGTGTGAGGTATTCAGAATAGACTGAAAATGAGTGTAAATTATGGTTTTTGAGGTTAATAATACTTTGGGATCAAAATGACCCCCAAATTCTATGATTTAAGCTGTTTTTTAGGGTTTTTTGAAAAAAACACCCGAATCCAAAACACACCCGAATCCGACAAAAAAAATTCGGTGAGGTTTTGCCAAAACGCGGTCGAACCCAAAACACGGCCGCGGAACCGAACCCAAAACCAAAACACAAAACCCGAAAAATTTCCGGCGCTCATCTCTAATTATTGCATCCGTTGTCATAGCGCTTATCATCATAGAAATAATCACGATTGTCTTTTATTTTGTAAGGCTTGTCACAGGCCGGATTGTATTGACGACGGTGTGACTGCGTTAAGGTGTTCGGTGTGTAGGGTATTTTGTCGATCAAACGAATGTTTAGAGCTACAAAAAGCTTTAGCTCTTGATCACAAAATATCCTGTCTTGAACATGTATATTGTGACAGGTGTTGTCTCTACCGGCGAACAGATCATAACTGCCGAGGCCTAAAGTGTCCCATTTGTGCTATATACAAACCATCAAGCCGGAAGAGCCCACAATGAAATACATCTTTTATGATTTTGAGTGTATGCAGGAGACGGTTGTGCACATACCAAACTACTGTTATGCTCTAACATTAACGGGGGAGAAAGACTGGGAGTTTAAGGGTGTTGCGTGTATCGAAGACTTTGTAAAGACGTTCATGAAACCAAAATTTGCGCATTACAAATTCATAGCCCATAATGCAGGTCGTTATGATGCGTATTTTGTGCTGCGCCAGCTGATTAAGGAGAAATTAAAGATGGAATTATTATCTAGAGGTGGCAACATAATGTGCATCACGGTAAAAGATTTGAAGATAAGATTTATCGACTCTTCACATTTTTTACTCATGAGGCTTAGCAAGTTACCAAAGGCGATGGGGTTTGACGGTACCAAAGGTTATTTCCCACATTTTTTTAACACAGCTGATAACCAAAATTACATAGGGACTATGCCGTCAATAGAGTATTTTGGTCCACAATACATGATGCCTGATGAATTATCTGAGTTTACAGCCTGGTATAAACAGTGTGTACACAAACCGTTTAACTTTCAAAAAGAGCTTGTACGATATTGTAAAGACGATGTGAAAATATTACAAAAAGCTTGTGATGCTTTAAGATCGGCTGTTATAGCCATGACAGAACAGGAGTTTCTGATAACAAAGGGGGGAAAAAAGGTTGTGGTTAAATGTCACATCGAGGCTTTTCAATTAGTCACGTTGGCATCCGTCTGCATGTCCATGTACCATTGTAAATTTTTACAGGAAAAGACACTGGCCCTTGTACCGGGTGATAACTATCACAAGACTCAGAAGCGTTACTCAACGCCAGCCATACAGTGGTTAATGTACATAGAGCACAAAGAAGGTGTGAGTATAAGACACGCTTTACAAGGGGGCGAGAAGAAAGTTGGTAAATACAGCCTGGATGGTTACGCCATGATTAACGGCACACCCACTGCTTTTGAATTCCAAGGTTGTTTTTATCACGGCTGTGGTGCTTGTTACAACACCGATGATAAAAACAAACTGACTAAAACGACCTACGGTCAATTGCACCACAAGACGCAGGTAAAGTTGCACTACCTTAAACGATGTGGATTTCAGATACGTGAAATCTGGGGATGTGAATGGAAGTCTATTCTAGAGTCTGATGCGGATCTACAGGCTTTTCTGAAGGGTAAAGAATTACCCGAACCCTTGGAGCCACGTGATGCTCTTTATGGTGGACGCACGAACGCCATAAAGCTGTATCACAAAACAGGTTGTGATGAAAAAATTCACTATTTTGACTTTACCAGCCTGTACCCTTTTGTTAACAAAACCAAAACGTATCCTATACAGCACCCACGCATCATTTATAAGGATTTTGGTGATGTCACAAAGTATTTCGGTTTTGCCAGGGTTAAAGTTTACCCACCTCGTGGTCTATTCTTTCCGGTTCTGCCGGTTAAAATGGGCGGCAAGTTAATGTTTCCATTATGTCGCACATGCGCCGAGTCTGGACAGGCTGAGCCGTGCGTTCATGATTCAGAAAAACGTGCACTCATCGGTACATGGTGTACCGTGGAACTAAACTTGGCTGTAGAAATGGGGTACATGGTGTGTAAAATCTATAATATGTGGCATTTTGATGAGAGATCTGACAAATTGTTTTCAGGTTAAATTAAAACGCACCTCAGGGATAAACAAGAGGCCTCTGGTTATCCCGAATGGTGTACAGACGCCGTGAAACGCCAAGAGTATATAGACGCCTATCAAAAAAATGAAGGCGTGTCTTTACGACCCGATCACATAGAAATCAACCCCGCCAAAAGACAAATTTCAAAATTGTTTTTAAATTCCTTATGGGGCAAATTTGGCCAACGTAGCAACATGCCCAATACTTGTCTAGTGACCGATCCCGACAAACTTTTTGAATACGCGTTCTTACCGTACTATGATGTGTCCGCTTTGGACTTTGTTGACGATGATACCATTATGGTAAATTGGAAGTATGCCAAAGACCATTACACCAGGGGCGCAATTTCAAATGTAACTATAGCCATCTTTACAACTGCTTATGCACGTGTTGAACTGTACAAACTACTGGATAGATTACAAGATAGATGTCTTTATCACGACACAGATTCTGTAATTTTTGTCAGTAGACCCGGTGACTGGAGCCCGCCATTGGGTGATTATTTAGGCGAGTTGACCAGTGAACTACCCACAGGCACCCATATAACAGAATTTGTCTCAGCCGGTCCCAAGTCATACGGCTATCGACTAAACAATGGAAAGACCTGTTTAAAAGTTAAAGGTATAACGCTCAATGTTGATAATGCGCAGCACGTTAACTTTGACAGCCTGAAAGAACTGGTCTTAGATTATCCTTTAAACCCCGAAGGCGACGACCAGAAAAAGTGATCTGTCAACCCGGTATAGTACGTGTGAAAAAGTGCTGGCAGATAGAGACGCGTACTTTGTAGAAGACGCAAAGGTGTGTTTATACTAAACGGTCTCTTACGGACAATTTCACAACACTGCCGTTCGGCTATTAAGATGGACACCAGATTTCAGCACCCTTTCTCATGTATTTTAGCGGGTCCGTCCAATTCGGGTAAAAGTTATTTTGTGAAAACGCTGTTGCAGCACGCGGCAACACATATGACTCATGTAGCTGATAATGTTGTTCGGTTTTACACCTGTTGGCAGCCTATATACGACCAACTTCTGTGTGATTACCCTGGTACGTGTTTTATAGAGGGTTTACCAGAATCTTTTAGCGATGATCAACTTTTTCCCCCTGATAAGATTAATTTAACAGTGATTGATGATCTAATAGATGCAGCTAGTAATAATTCTGAGGTTGAGAAAGCTTTCACAAAGTATGTACACCATCGTAATCTCAGTATCCTGTACCTTGTCCAAAACATATTTTGTCAAGGTAAAAAGAGAAGGACTATACATTTAAACACAAAATATATGGTCCTGTTCAAAAACCCTAGGGATAAAATGCAGGTGGGCATTCTGGCTAGACAAATGTACCCATCGAAACATCTTTTTTTTCTCGAATCCTATGAATCCGCGACGGAGGACCCTTATGGGTATTTACTGGTTGATTTAAGAAACAACGCTCTTGACGATTATCATTTACGAAGCGGCTTATTCCCACCAGACACACCTGCCGCTTTTGTCATTAAGAAGTGCGGTTCTATAAAGCTATAACCAAACAACCTTTAGTCATTTGTTGTCATTCTAACAATGGTGAACATGTCGGGATGGATAAGACGTAATTGGGCAGAAAGGGGTGAGGGAGTGTGATCAAAGGCGCCCAAAATTTAAAAAGAAAGTTCAGAGACAATGAACATCATAAAATACCAAAAAACATTGAATAAATGAAATAATAGTCGAAGTTGCAGCAATACTTAGGGATTCTTCAAAATGATCTCAACCAGTCATCCGTCTATGGTCAAAGTCCTCAATCGATATGTTTGAGAAAGCTTTCACAAAGTATGTACACCATCGTAATCTCAGTATCCTGTACCTTGTCCAAAACATATTTTGTCAAGGTAAAAAGAGAAGGACTATACATTTAAACACAAAATATATGGTCCTGTTCAAAAACCCTAGGGATAAAATGCAGGTGGGCATTCTGGCTAGACAAATGTACCCATCGAAACATCTTTTTTTTCTCGAATCCTATGAATCCGCGATGGAGGACCCTTATGGGTATTTACTGGTTGATTTAAGAAACAACGCTCTTGACGATTATCATTTACGAAGCGGCTTATTCCCACCAGACACACCTGCCGCTTTTGTCATTAAGAAGTGCGGTTCTATAAAGCTATAACCAAACAACCTTTAGTCATTTGTTGTCATTCTAACAATGGTGAACATGTCGGGACGGATAAGACGTAATTGGGCAGAAAGGGGTGAGGGAGTGTGATCAAAGGCGCCCAAAATTTAAAAAGAAAGTTCAGAGACAATGAACATCATAAAATACCAAAAAACATTGAATAAATGAAATAATAGTCGAAGTTGCAGCAATACTTAGGGATTCTTCAAAATGATCTCAATCAGTCATCCGTCTATGGTCAAAGTCCTCAATCGATATGTAAAACAAAATATTAAAAGAGAACCAATGTGTAGTAAGATTGGTAGAGAAATGTCTTATTAAATGGTGTCCAGAAAATGAGGCCCTAGTGAATGGGGAGCTTGATAGCAGAAAGGACAGAATCTCGCCACCAATTTTCTCAGGGTCTGGGACGTACCGAAACTCACATAGGGTAAAACAGGAACAGGCATATAACGGTATCTTTATCTGGTCAATAAATTTAGGTACAGCGTACCTCACTCACATGTCCGGTAGATGTTCTCCACATGTAAAGGTATCTTTAAGAATGGTCCAACGAGGTCAATTTAAAAGAAAAAAAAATTTTATTTGACAAAGGCCAATAAAATAAACAAGTGAATACGGTTTGACCTTGTTCGTGGGGTAACAATGGGGGTATCGGGAGAAGATGTTAAAAAAACTCCAATACACGAGGGTAGTCCGGAATCCCCTCTGTAAAAAGGAACCCCCAATGTACCTTAAGATGGTCAAACTTGTTAGAAATATAAAATCCACTTTCAGCATGCACCAACGTCGTTTCAACCTTGAGAAAGACCTATATGGTTGAAACGACGTTGGTGCATGCTGAAAGTGGATTTTATATTTCTAACAAGTTTGACCATCTTAAGGTACATTGGGGGTTCCTTTTTACAGAGGGGATTCCGGACTACCCTCGTGTATTGGAGTTTTTTTAACATCTTCTCCCGATACCCCCATTGTTACCCCACGAACAAGGTCAAACCGTATTCACTTGTTTATTTTATTGGCCTTTGTCAAATAAAAAAAAATTTTCTTTTAAATTGACCTCGTTGGACCATTCTTAAAGATACCTTTACATGTGGAGAACATCTACCGGACATGTGAGTGAGGTACGCTGTACCTAAATTTATTGACCAGATAAAGATACCGTTATATGCCTGTTCCTGTTTTACCCCATGTGAGTTTCGGTACGTCCCAGACCCTGAGAAAATTGGTGGCGAGATTCTGTCCTTTCTGCTATCAAGCTCCCCATTCACTAGGGCCTCATTTTCTGGACACCATTTAATAAGACATTTCTCTACCAATCTTACTACACATTGGTTCTCTTTTAATATTTTGTTTTACATATCGATTGAGGACTTTGACAATAGACGGATGACTGATTGAGATCATTTTGAAGAATCCCTAAGTATTGCTGCAACTTCGACTATTATTTCATTTATTCAATGTTTTTTGGTATTTTATGATGTTCATTGTCTCTGAACTTTCTTTTTAAATTTTGGGCGCCTTTGATCACACTCCCTCACCCCTTTCTGTATTGTATTTCCACCTGTATTTGGGCAGGTATAGGGGTGTGATTGGGCAGACCAATTATAGTGCGCCAGAGTTCACTCTCTCTTTTATTTGTAAGACGTAATTGGGCGCTTTTAAAAATGTTAATTAAAGCAACACCAATCCAAAGAAACGCTATTTTATCCAACGCTTCAAACGATTTAGTCACGGCTGTTTGTGAGATAGCGCTCAACACGCTTAAAGGTAAAATACCGCTGTCTCAACGACAGTTGAACTACCTTAAAAAGAAGCGAGAGCTTATAAAATCACTTTGTAATAAGAAATGTGCCATTGGAAAAAAGAAGAGGTTGGTTAAACAGTCGGGTGGTTTTATCGGTTCGCTGCTTGGTTTTGCTATACCGCTAATTACAGGACTATTGTCTAATCGCTGATGGAGTACGCTGAGAAAATGTATCTGGTGCCTCAGAATCAGATAGACCGTTTACATAACAAACCGAACAGCGACGACATACGTAAAACAGCAACGCACGGTCTAGATGTAGAGATCGTGAAAATACTACAGAATAATGATTTATCAGAATATGAAAAAGCAAAGCGATATACAACGTTGTTGCAGAGATATCTGGTGTTGAGTAAACAGGCTGATAGTGAAATGTCAACTTTAGCTCTTTTATCCCCCGTTGCAAAATCTGTTGATGAATCAAATAACACGACACAACCTGTTGCGCCCGATGCTGTTTATCATGAGCTTTTGAGCGGTGTTAATGCCCGGTATAAAAAAACCTGTGAAATACTATTGAATAAAATGACACGCTCTAAACACATCACAGACTGGAACAGTAAAGGGGAGTTTCTGTACAAAGGCATCGCTGTGCCAGGTTCCAACATGTTAGATTTAATAAGAAGCATCACACAAAGCCACGGTGTGTCGAGCCGTAATATACCGAATGGCTGGCCTGAATTTATGCGGGCTATGTCTGAATTAAATATTCCCTCAACCGTCATAGGCAATGCTGCAAATAGAATGTACTTAGAATGCTTAAAAGCTGAGAAGCAGGAGGACTCTGATGGCGCTTTGACATCGCCCATGTCGCCTCAAGCCCTTAACAAAGGTCGAATAAATGTTTTAGGTCCCCCAGGGTTAACAACGCCGCACGGGTACTTACTTCCTAGGAAAAGATCCGTAAATCTATTTCAGGATTCACAGTGGCTGAAACTATAACATATAACTAATTTATACTATTTTTATACACTGTATTTTGTGTTGGCATTTTGCGCCACAATGTTTAACTTATGTCAATAATATTTTATGTAATGTTTTAAATGTGTCTTTACCGTGTTATATATATCAATAAAATATGCTTATGATTTATAAAACAACGTTTTGTTCTTTGTTTCTATTGCTGTAAATGAAAGAAATTTCAAGCACGCGATATAAAGTTTAATAAACAACGTTGTTTATTAGAAAAACATCATAGATATGATACGTTGTACATAAAACGCATCAAACAGAATGTTGATTACAAGTTACACAAACAATACAGCATTGTACGTAACACGCTTCACACACAACGTTGTGTGTGAAACGTTTTATGTACAACGTGCCATAGTTATGCCGCGTTGTACATAAAACGGTTCACACACAACGTTGGTTACAAGTTACACAATTCTGTATATATCTATCTGCATAATGACTCAGTCAATGACTTCTTGGGAGCCGTCTTACAAAATTTGAAACAAAACAATCATTACGTTTTGTGTCATCACTAAAACGGGCCAGTACATCCACATATTTGTATTTTTTACACATGTAAAATATAAAGTATACGCAATATTGACCGCAAACGGTGCTGTTAAAATTTTGCAACTGCTTATTTTGGTGATAAACACTTTTTGAATTCAAGTTTAAAAAATGTATTATTGCTTTTGGGAATAGGGGGCTGTCAGGGGCTAACCCGTAAGAATCAAAAAAGTAACATTCACGCTGTTCGTTAAAATAAGCGGCCAACCAGTGCTCAACCGGCTGCCTGCTGCTATGCGTATTGATTACAAACGTGCAGGGGTATTGTGCCAGTTTACCGACCGGTAACATATCGCACGGATACGTTCCTTTAAAAATATGCCGTGTGCTTTGCACAGCGTACAGAATACAGTTTATCTGTAATGTGTTCATTTTTTCAGCAGCATAGTGTTAGTTTATTTCATTTATAGATAATCGTACAGCACGTCGCGCCTTTGATTAATCTCGATGATGTTATCAAATAGAGCATATATTATCACATTGACTGTCCGGTCCAACGCTTCTGCAAAGCGGAATTCGGCACGTAGATTGCCTGTTCTTATCAGGGAAAGGTGTTCTCCACACTCCTGTTCTGGTGAAAGGTCAAAAGCAAATAGCGTGTAGCCTCTGAGGTACTCTTCGCGGTCAATCAGCATACCATTGTCAGATTTCTGCTTATTTGTGATCTGTATGAGTGACATATACTCTCTTACAGCATTACCGCGTTCAAAGTCGGGTTGAAATGGTTTGGCGGGGTGCGGTGTTCCATCCAGATAAAGGGACGCAAAACTTACATTTTTATGTTCAAAGCAAAGGGGATTCCGGTTATGGATTCCTGAAAATGATTCGTTATCCACAAAACAGGCTATAACTGTTTTCCGCACTTGACCTAAAAATAGATTTTCTAGATTAAATACTCTACTGCCTGTTGGTACGCTGTAGATTTTCATCCCAACGCGGTAAATCGCGTATTTCGCGTTACCGTTTAACAGGGCCTGCGCGTGCCCAATCCGCACGGCTGGTGAGACCTGAACTCTTTTCACGAACAGGGACGCCGCTGTGATCTGTATTTTAAAGGCATCCGCTTCAGACGACATTAAGCAGAATGCGTCTTTGTTTCTGGTTAGTTTAATCTTCAGATCAACGGCGTTTAAAATTAGTTTATGTTGATGGAAAAGGTCGCAGTGAAGCAGTCCTAGCAATTCAACCGTGCGACTCTGCTCTGTTGCTCCTGCTCATTTTTTGAACCTCGTATTCGGACCGTCCAGCGCCGTGTTATTAAATTCACCAGCCGAATCTTTGTAAAATAATCCTGTTGTGTGTTTTGTTGACAATGCATCCGAGCTGTAATTCAATATAGTCTCAATGTACGCGCGGTATGCATAAAGATTGTTGGATTGTGATATGAGCCTGTCGCCCAAAGTTACATCCACTTGGTTGAATAAAGTCGCTGTTGGATAATTAATAAGTGCGACCCGGGCACCTTGCGGTATCGGTGTGTTATCGTTTCGTACGATCTTGCACGTCACGTACAACAGCGTGTTGCTCAGATCGTAGAAGTGTTCACCGCTGGCTGCTATATAAAATTCAAGCGGAGCTGTGTCGGATAACGCCGCTAAAGGTTGAACTTCGATGTATAGACTTTTCTCTATGCTAGTTTGTGTCGGGGGCACGTCAAAAAGATCCAGCTCTGTTTTTGCACATTCAACGGACTCGTGGTGTATGAAAGACATGTTTAAAAAATATCACCAATGGAGCGCTTCGGCTTTCTCTTCTTCTTTGAGTTGCGTCGTCTCTGTTTTTTATTTAAAAAGGCTATGTCCCAAGGCGGAAGCGCTATCATACGCTTCCGTTTTCTTTTAGACACGCCTTTTCTTGTATATATTAGTCCTGAACCGTCTTGCTTTGCTTGGTTCGCCTCGTGTATCTTATTCACCACGGCCGTTGTGGCTTGCCCGATAACATCTTTTGCTATATTACGTGCCGCGGTCTTCATATGCGGTTTAGCTAACTCTAAACCTCTCCGGAAAAGAGGAACAGCTTTTCTGAAAAGACTTTCGAAAAATACCGCCTAAACCGCAGCCGTACATGTACGCGCTGCCGTGAAAACCTGGTAATCCATTACCGGCTTGAGATTTATAATATTGCGCATAGAGACCGGATCGCCATAATTTTTAACAGCGACCATTCTGATTAGTTAATAAAATTCAGTTTTGCGGCGTCTGAAGTGTAGCTTCACGATCGCTTTCCCAAACTTAAATGCCATGTTCTCGTTCTGGTCGTTCTTTATCTCTATGGCTATCGTGTCAAAGTGTGTTTTGCACAATGGTACATAATCGGGCTTCTTGTATCGTATTGTGACCACCTCATTGTTATAACCCTTCATTTCAACAGTGCGAAGTAGCGGTACAGAACTATCCCCGACCCGTTGGTGTTCGATGATGTCTGTGTACACGTACATCGTATATTGGCCGCCTTTGATGTCGGCGCATGGTTTAGAAATCTTAGTTTTAGGTTGTAAACCCAGTATCCATGTCAGCTTAGAACCGGCGTGGATTTGATACAACAGCTTACGGTCGCATGTTACAACGCGTGCAAACGGATCGTACGTTAGTCTTAATCCAACGTCCAGTTTCAGTTGTACGATTTCAGCGTTGATTACGTTCAGTAACGCTTCGATTGTTTCACAAAAACCCAGTTTAATGCACAAACTCGCGACTCTCGCCACCGGCTGATCCGCCGTTCCATCCCATGATAATTGCAGTCTACAATCTTGTAAATCCAATGTATTCCACGTGTGCGGATATTGTATCTCAGTAAGTGCTACTTCCCATTCACCATTTAAGTCTATCAGTTTAGCCAATTTTGTCATATAGTTAGAAATCTTATTTTGCGGGAAAGTAACCGCCGAGGCGTTGCTGGGTAAGGTTATGTAGAACGACTTGTCATCCATCGCTCGTCTTGTTTAGATAGTGATGAGCTTTATATGTCTTTTATCACCGATGCCGCGACCCAACTGTTAAATTTTGCGTATTTTCGGCCTCTGACCGTCTAATTTTTTTTAAATCTTTTCCACTTTGTAAACCCTGTTATAGTTTTTTGGTATGCTTTGAAGCTCTTCGGGGTAAAAACTACCGGTTATAACTTCACCGTACAGATCTGTCAACTTATAAAGCGGCTTAAGCCCATTAGTGTTCACACTATGTACAACAAATATCTCCTCAGAAAAACGCTGTTCGTAGCCTTTTCTGAAATATGTCCTTATATTTAGCAATACGGACGTGGTCACCGATTTCTAAACAAACGGGGGCTTTTTTACTTCTAAAGTAATCACCGTAGGTCATTTTGAAGACACTCAATGCATTAGAGTCATTCACATCGTTTGGAGCGCACTTATTCGTTCTATGGTATGTGTCATTATAGCTACGTATAAAGTCTTGTAATATGTCTATATATCTGCAGGTATTCTTTGCCGTGAAATAGCGCCACATTCGTGTTTTTAAAGTCCTTTTGAAGCGCTCTATAACAGCCGCTTTCACATCGTTATTGGTGGTGAAATGATTTATAACGTATTTTTCTAACACCTTTTTTAGTTTTCTGTTTAGAAACTCTTTACCGTTATCGGTTTGTAGCTTCATCGGCACAGCACCCCGCTGGAATATTTTTTCAAAAGCATTAGCGACTGTTGCGGCATTCTTAGTGGTCAGACTTTCAGCCCAGGCCCTCTTACTGAATATATCGATGACTGTTAATATGTATTTAACACCATCGTTGTATTTTGACAGATCTATCAGCGAAACCAAATCGCATTGCCACTGTTGGTTTACACCCGATACACAAATCATGTTCCTTTTATAGTTTTTTCTTGCCGGTTTGTGCAACGTGTATGCGTCTTGTTCTTGTAACCACTTTCTTACGTCGGATCTTTTAAATTTATTTTTAACCGACCCATAATAATTATCAATGCCGCTAAAACTACCTGGTTTTAACACTGTGTAATATGCGTCTTTCATCCAATTGATTTGACGCGCTGCGTTGCGTGACATTCTGCGACTGGTGTTATGTGACACTCTTTTCAAAGCAATTATCTTTTAATACGGTTTAATATCGAGCTCTCTAACTTTTATATTACATTTTATATAAAAGCGATATCAAACACTATAATTTAATATTAAAGGGGGCGTTCCCCAGGAGAAAGGAGGAGAAAGGGGTGGGGAAACTGTCAGTTTGACAGAAAGGTGGTCTTTCTCTACTTGCATTTTAGTTTTGCAGTTTGCTGACAGTAACCACCAGTATATATAGCAGTACGGTACGGAAGGCCACTGCTCTACCTACCTCTGTGTCGTCAAGTATACTATCCATCTAGATTCTATACCTGTGGTGCATTTTAGTTTTGCAGTTTGCTGACAGTGACCACCAGTATATAGCAGTACGGTACGGAAGGCCACTGCTCTACCTACCTCTGTGTCGTCAAGTATACTATCCATCTAGATTCTATACCTGTGGTGCATTTTAGTTTTGCAGTTTGCTGACAGTGACCACCAGTATATATAGCAGTACGGTACGGAAGGCCACTGCTCTACCTACCTCTGTGTCGTCAAGTATACTATCCATCTAGATTCTATACCTGTGGTGCATTTTAGTTTTGCAGTTTGCTTACTGTGACCACCAGTATATATAGCAGTACGGTTCAGAAGGCCACTGCTCTACCTACCTCTGTGCCGTCAAGTATACTATCCATCTAGATTCTATACCTGTGGTGCATTTTAGTTTTGCAGTTTGCTGACAGTGACCACCAGTATATAAAGCAGTACGGTACGGAAGGCCACTGCTCTACCTACCTCTGTGTCGTCAAGTATACTATCCATCTAGATTCTATACCTGTGGTGCATTTTAGTTTTGCAGTTTGCTGACAGTGACCACCAGTATATATAGCAGTACGGTACGGAAGGCCACTGCTCTACCTACCTTTGTGTCATCAAGTATACTATCCATCTAGATTCTATACCTGTGGTGCATTTTAGTTTTGCAGTTTGCTGACAGTGACCACCAGTATATATAGCAGTATGGTACGGAAGGCCACTGCTCTACCTACCTGTGTGTCGTCAAGTATACTATCCATCTAGATTCTATACCTGTGGTGCATTTTAGTTTTGCAGTTTGCTGACAGTGACCACCAGTATATATAGCAGTACGGTACGGAAGACCACTGCTCTACCTACCTCTGTGTCATCAAGTATACTATCCATCTAGATTCTATACCTGTGGTGCATTTTAGTTTTGCAGTTTGCTGACAGTGACCACCAGTATATATAGCAGTACGGTACGGAAGGCCACTGCTCTACCTACCTTTGTGTCATCAAGTATACTATCCATCTAGATTCTATACCTGTGGTGCATTTTAGTTTTGCAGTTTGCTGACAGTGACCACCAGTATATATAGCAGTATGGTACGGAAGGCCACTGCTCTACCTACCTGTGTGTCGTCAAGTATACTATCCATCTAGATTCTATACCTGTGGTGCATTTTAGTTTTGCAGTTTGCTGACAGTGACCACCAGTATATATAGCAGTACGGTACGGAAGGCCACTGCTCTACCTACCACTGTGTCATCAAGTATACTATCCATCTAGATTCTATGCCTGTGGTGCATTTTAGTTTTGCAGTTTGCTGACAGTGACCACCAGTATATATAGCAGTACGGCACGGAAGGCCACTGCTCTACCTACCTCTGTGTCGTCAAGTATACTATCCATCCATACCTGTGGTGCATTTCAGTTGTGCGCAGTATATATAGTAGTAGGCCATTGCTATTGATACTGGCATATAATTCCACACATTAAAAAATGGAGAACAAAAATGTGGAGGTTAAAATAGGGAAAGATCAAGATCCACTTCCACCTCCTGCTGAAGCTGCTGCCACTAGTCATGGCCGAGACGATGAAATGCCATCAACGTCATCTGCCAAGGCCGATGCCCAATGTCATAGTAGAGATCATGTAAAATCCAAAAAACAAAAGTTCAGTAAAATGACCCAAAAATCAAAATTGAAAGCGTCTGATGAGAAGCGTAAACTTGCCAATATGCCATTTACGACACGGAGTGGCAAGGAACGGCTGAGGCCCTGGCCTATGTTCATGGCTAGTGGTTCAGCTTCACATGAGGATGGAAGCACTCATCATCCTGCTAGAAATCTTAAAAGAGTTAAGATGGCAAAAGCACAGCAAAGAACTGTGCGTTCTTCTAAATCACAAATCCCCAAGGAGAATCCAATTGTGTTGGTTGCGATGCCTGCACCTCTTTTTTCTTTCATTTTTCTTTGCATCATGTGCTGTTTGGGGACTATTTTTGGAAGTGCCATCCTGTCTGACACTGCAGTGCCACTCCTAGATGGGCCAGGTGTTTGTGTCGGCCACTTGGGTCGCTTAGCTTAGTCACACAGCTACCTCATTGCGCCTCTTTTTTTCTTTGCATCATGTGCTGGTTGGGGACTATTTTTTGGAAGTGCCATCCTGCCTGACACTGCAGTGCCACTCCTAGATGGGCCAGGTGTTTGTGTCGGCCACTTGTGTCGCTTAGCTTAGCCATCCAGCGACCTTGGTGCAAATTTTAGGACTAAAAATAATATTGTGAGGTGTGAGGTGTTCAGAATAGACTGAAAATGAGTGGAAATTATGGTTATTGAGGTTAATAATACTATGGGATCAAAATGACCCCCAAACTCTATGATTTAAGCTGTTTTTGAGGGGTTTTTGTAAAAAAACACCCGAATCCAAAACACACCCGAATCCGACAAAAAATTTTCAGGGAGGTTTTGGCAAAACGCGTCCGAATCCAAAACACGGCCGCGGAACCGAATCCAAAACCAAAACACAAAACCCGAAAAATTTCCGGTGCACATCTCTAGTGTCTGCCTTGGCGCCTCACATGGCTCTGGTATTGACCCCTAAAGGGGGTTTGTTCCTCTGTGACCTGCCAGCATTCTCATTGTCGCTAAAGGTCGACTGTTCACCGCTAGATGTGTCTGTTCCATATGCCCTCCGAGCTCTCTGCTTAAATCCACGTCGTTGCTGCCGTCGGCCGTCCGAGTTATTCACCCAGCTGTAAACGGTACCCTCTTGGTAATCTTTCTGTACCGTAATTAGTTTTCACCTTTTGAATTGCACTAACTCCTGTTTATAAGCTTCCACTTGCTCCGTTAATTTGTCCATCCATTTTACCTCTGGATCAGCCTTTAATGTACTCAGATGTTTCTCCTCAAAAGCCACAGTCATCTGTTTCAACAGATTCATTTCAGTGCGGACTCCTCTATCACTAGGAGAATAAGATCGAGGCTGCACTTGTTAAGGATGCCGATCCACTTGCGACAAAAATCTGTATTATATTTACCAATAGTTGGAATGTTCCGCACCCTGAAACCTCGTGGAATTTGTCGGTTTCGGTGATAATCTGATAACGTCACACCATGCATAAAGAAATCTGTTTGTTTCTTATGTAGTCGTAGTAATTTCTGATATAAGATATCGTTGCTTTCTAAGCCACCAGAGGTGGTCAAGTCCTCTTTAAATCTGATATTTTCAGTGTCAGCATCTGAGAAGGACCATATATCACATTCCGTGACATCAATGTGACGGTAACCTCCAGGTTCCCCAGGATCTACACCATGTGCCATGGTCGCCTTTATATACAATCCTCTAAGGTGAACCCCAATAACAGGTGTCTGATTAAAGATATAAAGTCAGAAAAGATCGGGCGGTGCCTTGTATGATCCAGACCAGGTACTCTCACTCGAAGTGTCAGTATCCAAGTTTCTGGACAAATGCAGCAACACAATTACCGGCACTCAATACCTCCAAAACCACGATGCCCTGGTGCCCTCCGTCACTTAAAACATGTATGTATCAAGATGTCCAGGTGGCGGCACTCAAACGGGACTTATACAGCATTGGAAAAGAAAGAGTTTACAAAGCTCTTGTCTGTAGTTAACGTTTCAGTTTATATAACTTTCCTCAGAACAACATACACAGAACAATACACATACCTTTATACCCTTCACCAACACCGTGAACTCCCTCCGTGGCTCGGTCGCGTGTGGCGGGGGACGGATGACGTCATCACACTGCACCGCTTGCGAAGGCGCTCCTCTCCGTCGTCGGTTCGGTAACCATAGGGACTAACAATAACAACAAAACATAGTGTTAACTCTATAAGATCCCGTGTAACCCTTCGGGTACCAGATATCACATTGCATGTAATTGGCAATGAAAAAGCTGTGTTACTCATATACCACGTACAACTATACAATATCTACATTTAATCAATGAAACAATTTAAATTGAACTGCTCATTGAGCCCTCCTGGGGCTACAGTATTTAACCGGTGTATCCACCTCGCTTCCCGTTGTAATAATAACTTATTTCTGTCACCCCCTCGGATGTCTTTTGGTTGTTGGTCTATAATTTTATAATTCAAGGTTGCCAAACCATGTCTGAATCTAGCAAAGTGCCTGGCCACTGGTTGTGCCTGGCTGTCCCCCTCAATAGCTGCACGAATTGCAAACCTATGCATGGCCATTCTTTCTCTGAATTGACGTGTGGTTTTACCCACATACAAAAGGCCGCAAGGGCATCTAATAAAATAAATCACATGGGTGCAGGTACACGTTAAGACTTTGTCTATTTTTATGAACTTCCCAGTGTGGGGATGTGAAAAACCGGGGCCCACCTCCATGTAGATGCAAGTTGTGCAGCCCACACATTTGTAGCACCCCAGGTTTTTTTTCCAAAACATGCTGCGGCGGCCGGCGGTGAATGACAGCTGAACTGGGCGGGCGTGTGTACACGCCCGCCCAGTTCATGACGTCAGTCCCCGACGGATCGGGCAGTGTGTATGCTCAACACACTGCCCGATCTGTCCATAGATATATCTGCAGATCAATTGATCTGCAGATACAGTATATCTATTAGTGTGTACCCACCTTTACGAATTGTATAGGTGTGAGTGGTGTAGAGCATAATACTAGTGAAGATATATCTGAAAAATACACCAGCTGGGTATATATACACTATCTTACTGATGGGCAAAACATATATAATAAACTAAGTTTGGGGATGTGATCTGACCCTTTCTGAAAGGCCTACGTATGACTAGTGATGTGCACCGGACATTTTTCGCGTTTTGTGTTTTGGTTTTGGATTTGGTTCCGCGGCCGTGTTTTGGCTTCGGACGCGTTTTGGCAAAAAACCCTAAAAAACAGCTTAAATCATAGAATTTTGGGGTCATTTTGATCCCATAGTTTTATTAACCTCAATAACCATAATTTCCACTCATTTCCAGTTTATTCTGAACACCTCACACCTCACAATATTATTTTTAGTCCTAAAATTTGCACCGAGGTCGCTGGATGGCTAAGCTAAGCGACACAAGTGGCCGACACAAACACCTGGCCCATCTAGGAGTGGCACTGCAGTATCAGGCAGGATGGCACTTCAAAAAAATAGTCCCCAAACAGCACATGATGCAAAGAAATAAAGAGGCGCACCAAGGTCGCTGTGTGACTAAGCTAAGCGACCCAAGTGGCCGACACAAACACCTGGCCCATCTAGGAGTGGCACTGCAGTGTCAGGCAGGATGGCACTTCAAAAAAATAGTCCCCAAACAGCACATGATGCAAAGAAAAAAAGAGGCGCACCAAGGTCGCTATGTGACTAAGCTAAGCGACACAAGTGGCCGACACAAACACCTGGCCCATCTAGGAGTGGCACTGCAGTGTCAGGCAGGATGGCACTTCAAAAAAATTGTCCCCAAACTGCACATGATGCAAAGAAAAATTAAAGAAAAAAGAGGTGCAAGATGGAATTGTCCTTGGGCCCTCCCACCCACCCTTATGTTGTATAAACAGGACATGCACACTTTAACGAACCCATCATTTCAGCGACAGGGTCTGCCACACGACTGTGACTGAAATGACTGGTTGGTTTGGGCCCCCACCAAAAAAAGAAGCAACCAATCTCTCCTTGCACAAACTGGCTCTACAGAGGCAAGATGTCCACCTCATCATCATCCTCCGATTCCTCACCCCTTTCACAGTGTACATCCCCCTCCTCACAGATTATTAATTCGTCCCCACTGGAATCCACCATCTCAGGTCCCTGTGTACTTTGTGGAGGCAATTGCTGCTGGTGAATGTCTCCACGGAGGAATTGATTATAATTCATTTTGATGAACATCATCTTCTCCACATTTTCTGGAAGTAACCTCGTACGCCGATTGCTGACAAGGTGAGCGGCTGCACTAAACACTCTTTCAGAGTACACACTGGAGGGAGGGCAACTTAGGTAGAATAAAGCCAGTTTGTGCAAGGGCCTCCAAATTGCCTCTTTTTCCTGCCAGTATACGTACGGACTGTCTGACGTGCCTACTTGGATGCGGTCACTCATATAATCCTCCACCATTCTTTCAATGGTGACAGAATCATATGAAGTGACAGTAGACGACATGTCAGTAATCGTTGGCAGGTCCTTCAGTCCGGACCAGATGTCAGCACTCGCCCCAGACTGCCCTGCATCACCGCCAGCGGGTGGGCTTGGAATTCTTAGCCTTTTCCTCGCACCCCCAGTTGCGGGAGAATGTGAAGGAGGAGATGTTGACGGGTCACGTTCCGCTTGACTTGACAATTTTCTCACCAGCAGGTCTTTGAACCTATGCAGACTTGTGTCTGCCGGAAAGAGAGATACAACGTAGGTTTTAAATCTAGGATCGAGCACGGTGGCCAAAATGTAGTGCTCTGATTTCAACAGATTGACCACCCGTGAATCCTGGTTAAGCGAATTAAGGGCTCCATCCACAAGTCCCACATGCCTAGCGGAATCGCTCTGTTTTAGCTCCTCCTTCAATCTCTCCAGCTTCTTCTGCAAAAGCCTGATGAGGGGAATGACCTGACTCAGGCTGGCAGTGTCTGAACTGACTTCACGTGTGGCAAGTTCAAAGGGTTGCAGAACCTTGCACAACGTTGAAATCATTCTCCACTGCGCTTGAGTCAGGTGCATTCCCCTCCTTTGCCTATATCGTGGGCAGATGTATAGGCTTGAATGGCCTTTTGCTGCTACTCCATTCTCTGAAGCATATAGAGGGTTGAATTCCACCTCGTTACCACCTCTTGCTTCAGATGATGGCAGGGCAGGTTCAGGAATGTATGGTGGTGCTCCAGTCTTCTGTACGCGGTGGCTAAATGCTGAAAGTGGCCCGCAATTCTTCGGGCCACCGACAGCATCTCTTGCACTCCCCTGTCGTTTTTTAAATAATTCTGCACCACCAAATTCAATGTATGTGCAAAACATGGGACGTGCTGGAATTTGCCCAGATGTAATGCACGCACAATATTGCTGGCGTTGTCCGATGTCACAAATCCCCAGGAGAGTCCAATTGGGATAAGCCATTCTGCGATGATCTTCCTCAGTTTCCGTAAGAGGTTGTCAGCTGTGTGCCTCTTCTGGAAAGCGGTGATACAAAGAGTAGCCTGCCTAGGAACGAGTTGGCGTTTGCGAGATGCTGCTACTGGTGCCGCCGCTGCTGTTCTTGCTGCGGGAGGCAATACATCTACCCAGTGGGCTGTCACAGTCATATAGTCCTGAGTCTGCCCTGCTCCACTTGTCCACATGTCCGTGGTTAAGTGGACATTGGGTACAACTGCATTTTTTAGGACACTGGTGAGTCTTTTTCTGAGGTCTGTGTACATTTTCGGTATCGCCTGCCTAGAGAAATGGAACCTAGATGGTATTTGGTACCGGGGACACAGTACCTCAATCAAGTCTCTAGTTGGCTCTGAATTAACGGGGGATACCGGAACCACGTTTCTCACCGCCCAGGCTGCCAAGGCCTGAGTTATCTGCTTTGCAGCAGGATGACTGCTGTGATATTTCATCTTCCTTGCAAAGGACTGTTGGACAGTCAATTGCTTACTGGAAGTAGTACAAGTGGTCTCCCGACTTCCCCTCTGGGTTGACGATCGACTCCCAGCCGCTACAACAGCAGCGCCAGCAGCAGTAGGCGTTACACTCAAGGATGCATCGGAGGAATCCCAGGCAGGAGAGGACTCGTCAGACTTGCCAGTGACATGGCCTGCAGGACTATTGGCTTTCCTGGGTAAGGAGGAAATTGACACTGAGGGAGTTGGTGGTGTGGTTTGCAGGAGCTTGGATACAAGAGGAAGGGATTTAGTGGTCAGTGGACTGCTTCCGCTGTCACCCAAAGTTTTTGAACTTGTCACTGACTTATGATGAATGCGCTGCAGGTGACGTATAAGGGAGGATGTTCCGAGGTGGTTAACGTCCTTACCCCTACTTATTACAGCTTGACAAAGGCAACACACGGCTTGACACCTGTTGTCCGCATTTGTGTTGAAATAATTCCACACCGAAGAGCTGATTTTTTTTGTATTTTGACCAGGCATGTCAATGGCCATATTCGTCCCACGGACAACAGGTGTCTCCCCGGGTGCCTGACTTAAACAAACCACCTCACCATCAGAATCCTCCTTGTCAATTTCCTCCCCAGCGCCAGCAACACCCATATCCTCATCCTGGTGTACTTCAACAGTGACATCTTCAATTTGACTATCAGGAACTGGACTGCGGGTGCTCCTTCCAGCACTTGCAGGGGGCGTGCAAATGGTGGAAGGCGCAAGCTCTTCCCGTCCAGTGTTGGGAAGGTCAGGCATCGCAACCGACACAATTGGACTCTCCTTGGGGATTTGTGATTTAGAAGAACGCACAGTTCTTTGCTGTGCTTTTGCCAGCTTAAGTCTTTTCATTTTTCTAGCAAGAGGATGAGTGCTTCCATCCTCAAGTGAAGCTGAACCACTAGCCATTAAAATAGGCCAGGGCCTCAGCCGTTCCTTGCCACTTCGTGTCGTAAATGGCATATTGGCAAGTTTACGCTTCTCCTCAGACGCTTTTAATTTTGATTTTTGGGTCATTTTACTGAACTTTTGTTTTTTGGATTTTACATGCTCTCTACTATGACATTGGGCATCGGCCTTGGCAGACGACGTTGATGGCATTTCATCATCTCGGCCATGACTAGTGGCAGCAGCTTCAGCACGAGGTGGAAGTGGATCTTGATCTTTCCCTATTTTAACCTCTACATTTTTGTTCTCCATTTTTTAATGTGTGGAATTATATGCCAGTAACTATCAATAGCAATGGCCTACTACTATATATACTGCGCACAACTGAAATGCACCACAGGTATGGATGGATAGTATACTTGACGACACAGAGGTAGGTAGAGCAGTGTCCTTCCGTACCGTACTGCTATATATACTGGTGGTCACTGTCAGCAATCTGCAAAACTAAAATGCTCCACAGGTATAGAATGTAGATGGATAGTATACTTAATGACGACACAGAGGTAGGTACAGCAGTGGCCTTCCGTACCGTACTGCTATATCTAGTATACTGGTGGTCACTGTGTCAGCAAACTGCAAAACTAAAATGCACCACAGGTATAGAATGTAGATGGATAGTATACTTAATGACGACACAGAGGTAGGTACAGCAGTGGCCTTCCGTACTGTACTGCTATATATACTGGTGGTCACTGTGTCAGCAAACTGCAAAACTAAAATGCACCACAGGTATAGAATGTAGATGGATAGTATACTTAATGACGACACAGAGGTAGGTACAGCAGTGGCCTTCCGTACTGTACTGCTATATATACTGGTGGTCACTGTGTCAGCAAACTGCAAAACTAAAATGCACCACAGGTATAGAATGTAGATGGATAGTATACTTAATGACGACACAGAGGTAGGTACAGCAGTGGCCTTCCGTACTGTACTGCTATATATAGTATACTGGTGGTCACTGTGTCAGCAAACGCAAAACTAAAATGCACCACAGGTATAGAATGTAGATGGATAGTATACTTAATGACGACACAGAGGTAGGTACAGCAGTGGCCTTCCGTAACGTACTGCTATATATAGTATACTGGTGGTCACTGTGTCAGCAAACTGCAAAACTAAAATGCACCACAGGTATAGAATGTAGATGGATAGTATACTTAATGACGACACAGAGGTAGGTACAGCAGTGGCCTTTCGTACCGTACTGCTATATATACTGGTAGTCACTGTGTCAGCAAACTGCACAACTGAAATGCACCACAGGTATAGAATCTAGATGTATAGTATACTTAATGACGACACAGAGGTAGGTACAGCAGTGGCCTTCCGTACTCCTATATATAGTATACTGGTGGTCACTGTGTCAGCAAACTGCAAAACTAAAATGCACCACAGGTATAGAATGTAGATGGATAGTATACTTAATGACGACACAGAGGTAGGTACAGCAGTGGCCTTCCGTACCGTACTGCTATATATACTGGTGGTCACTGTGTCAGCAAACTGCAAAACTAAAATGCACCACAGGTATAGAATGTAGATGGATAGTATGCTTAATGACGACACAGAGGTAGGTACAGCAGTGGCCTTCCGTACCGTACTGCTATATATACTGGTGGTCACTGTGTCAGCAAACTGCACAACTGAAATGCACCACAGGTATAAAATCTTGATGGATAGTATACTTAATGACGACACAGAGGTAGGTACAGCAGTGGCCTACTGTACCGTAATGCTATATATTATATACTGGTGGTCACTGGTCAGCAAAGCTCTGCACTGTACTCCTCCTATATAATATTATACTGGTGGTCCCCTGTCCCCACAATAAAGCAGCACACTGAGCACAGATATGGAGTGTTTTTCAGGCAGACAACGTATACTGGTGGTCACTGTCAGCAAAACTCTGCACTGTACTCCTGCTATATAATACAGCTGCTCCCCAGTCCCCACAATTAAGCAGTGTGAGCACAGATATATGCAGCACACTGAGCACAGATATGGAGCGTTTTTTTCAGGCAGAGAACGGATAACTGGTGGTCACTGATCAGCAAAACTCTGCACTGTACTCCTCCTATATTATACAGCTGCTCCCCAGCCCTCCCCACAATTAAGCAATAGTGCACAATCAAGTTCAACAATAACGGAGAGGACGCCAGCCATGTCCTCTCCCTAACATTTCCAATGCACGAGTGAAAATGGCGGCGACGCGTGGCTGCTTATATAGAATCCGAATCTCGCGAGAATCCGATAGCGGGATGATGACGTTCGGGCGCGCTCGGGTTATCCGAGCCATACGGGAGAATCCGAGTATGGCTCGGACCCGTGTAAAAAGGGTGAAGTTCGGGGGGGTTCGGTTTCCGAGAAACCGAACCCGCTCATCACTACGTATGACCAACGTGCATTATTATTATTATTAGCTTAAAGGGCATAAAGTTACATGCAATCACATATATATGAAGGACTACATATAGGAAAGACCACCACTGTACTTTCTGCACATGATAAGAAGTCATTATGATTCTATCATAACTGGGAATTGTGTTGCCATTTATATGTATCAAATTTGATTTAAATATAGGTGATGTACGGCCAAATTTGTATTTTCCCAGGGATCATACATTGGGGAAACTGCAGACTTCCAATGATATGGTGGTACAGTTACAATATAGCAAGACACTTTGTCTAGTAAAGCAACAATTGTATCTACTATAACATCCGGTCAGATACTACATGATATTATATGTATCACTTAGGAATGACTGCACCATTTGACAGAACAGAAGTACAGATGCAAATTTAAGATTGGGAATCATTGTCCTCATTAAGCAATACAACGCTTAAATCCATCTAGGAGAGAACATTGTCAGTACCAATTGAGTAAGGTTGTTACAGGTTTATTAAGGAATACATTATTAGCTAGGGATTGTTATATTAATTATAAAGAATTTATGTATATATCCCAACTATATTTTTCCATATAATACATGAGTGGAACATAATTCTTATATAAGATATATTTAATTAAGAAAGAATAGGCGGCACACGGTTTTGTTTTTAATACTTTCTTTATTATTTGGCACTAGGACAAAATAAAACTTTTTTCTTTTTTTGTCCATTTTCTGATTCACGTCTAACTATCTTTTATTGTTTTCATATTTCACTGTTTACGGCCCGAATAAGAGGTCTTAATACTTCATATGGGATACTAATAAAGTTGATACATCCCATATGGCAGGGGTGGCCAAACAGTCGATCGCGATAGACTGGTCGATCGCGGACATGCGACCAGTCGATCGCGATCCGCCGCCCAGCCACCCGAAGCCGCGCCTCTCCTGCCTGCCGCCCTGCCCCTCTGTCTGGTCTCCGGCAGTGACGGCCGAGTGTATAGCTCAAATCAGGTGCCGGTTCGTTAGCCAATGAGAGCTCGCGGACCGGCACCTGATTTGAGCCATACACGCTGCCGTCACCGCCGGAGATCAGACTGAGGAGGCAGAGCGGCAGACAGGAGAAGCGCGCGCTGCGCTCTCCACACACAGCATGGTGAGCTCTTCTATGGGGGCATATCTGGCACTGTGGGGGCACATAGCTCAGTGGGGGCATATCTGGCACTGTGGGATCATATGTGGCACTGGGGGCATATCTGGCTCTGCGGGCACATGGCACTGTGGGGGCATATCTGGCACTGTGGGGGCATATCTGGCACTGTGGGGGCATATCTGGCACTGTGCGGTCATATGTGGCAGTGGGGGCATATCTGGCTCTGCGGGCACATGGCACTGTGGGGGCATATCTGGCACTGTGGGCACATGGCACTGTGGGGGCATATCTGTATCTGGCACTGTGGGGGCATATCTGGCACTGTGGGGTCATATGTGGCACTGGGGGCATATCTGGCTCTGTGGGCAGATGGCACTGTGGGGGCATATCTGGCACTGTGGGGGCATATCTGGCACTGTGGAGGCATATCAGGCACTGTGGGGGCATATCTGTAATCTGGCACTGTGGGGGCATATCTGGCACTGTAGGCACATGGCACTGTGGGGGCATGTGTATCTGGCACTGTGGGGGCATATCTGGCACCGTGGGCACATGGCACTGTGGGACCATATCTGTATCTGGCATTGTGGGGGCATATCTGGCACTGTGGGCACATGGCACTGTGGGGGCATGTGTATCTGGCACTGTGGGGGCATGTGTTTGAGGTTTTTACCTGTGGGGGCCAATGTGTTATTTCGTGTGAGGCAGTCATTACACTCTGCGCAGCAAGGCTACGTCCCTTTTTTTTAATTATACCACTTTTTGTTATACCACGCCCACTTTTTGTTATGACACGCCCCTTTTTTTGCGCGCACGCCTACGGCACGCGCTATTATTCCTCCAAGGTAGATCACAAAAGCTTTTTAGCTTTCACAGTAGATCACCGACTCCAAAATTCTGGCCGCCCCTGCCATGTGGGTATTGGTGTATACTATTAATTGAGTGTCAACTCATATATATAAAAGAAGGTAATGACACGGATGTAATACAAATTTTTTTTGATGTTAATGGGAGTGAGTGCACCTGAAGAAACTGATCCCTTTTCTTTATTCTTTTTTGTACATGTTTTAGGATCAGTGGGTAGCACCAGTCTATAGCTTTGCATTTGTATTATATACAGCTATTTAGAGACTATGGCCCTCATTCCGAGTTGTTCGCTCGTTCTTTTTCATCGCATCGCAGTGAAAATCCGCTTAGTACGCATGCGCAATGTTCGCACTGCGACTGCGCCAAGTAACTTTACTATGATGAAAGTATTTTTACTCACGGCTTTTTCTTCGCTCCGGCGATCGTAATGTGATTGACAGGAAATGGGTGTTACTGGGCGGAAACACGGCGTTTCAGGGGCGTGTGGCTGAAAACGCTACCGTTTCCGGAAAAAACGCAGGAGTGGCCGGGGAAACGGTGGGAGTGCCTGGGCGAACGCTGGGTGTGTTTGTGACGTCAACCAGGAACGACAAGCACTGAAATGATCGCACAGGCAGAGTAAGTCTGGAGCTACTCTGAAACTGCTAAGTAGTTAGTAATCGCAATATTGCGAATACATCGGTCGCAATTTTAAGAAGCTAAGATTCACTCCCAGTAGGCGGCGGCTTAGCGTGTGTAACTCT
Source organism: Pseudophryne corroboree (assembly GCF_028390025.1). Lineage (NCBI taxonomy): Eukaryota > Metazoa > Chordata > Amphibia > Anura > Myobatrachidae > Pseudophryne > Pseudophryne corroboree. The sequence goes on along the minus strand of NC_086452.1, from coordinate 184,604,631 downwards.
GCTAAAATCGCCTTGCGACCGATCAACTCGGAATGAGGGCCTATATCCCTACAGTTACTACTTACCATCAAATTAAGTCTGGTGCGGGACTTCCTTGTTTCTTTCCAATTTGAGCGGTACAGGAGGGTCTGATTTCTGGAGCATTGCGCGAGGCTTTGATACAAGACTTCCCGGTGGCACCAGTCTTTTACACGATACCTAAAATTCATAAGGATGCCATGGAGCTACCGGGACGTCCTATCATCTCAGCCCGCAATTCAGTGTTGTGTAAGGTGTCACAATACCTAGATTATTATTTTCAGCCTGTAATTCAGGCACAGTCTACGTACCTTAAAGACACCACTTCGTTAATCCCCAAATTACAGCTATTGCCAGATCTTCCTGCTAACAGTACATTGTGTACATTAGATGTGGTTAGCCTCTACACCAGTATCCCACACGATAGAGGTGTAGAGGCAGCCAGGCGTCTGTTATCAAGCAGTCCGTTGTATCAGGGTCCGGACTTACAATTCTTTTTGGAGTTGTTGAGGCTTACACTGGTGCACAATTATTTTCTGTTTGACAATAGGCGGTTCGAACAACTGCAGGGGTACGCAATGGGTAGCTGCGTATCCCCGGCATTTGCGAACTGCTTTATGTTCGAGATAGAAAAGGAGTTGTTTTTCACTAACCCTTATAGCGCTAAAAGTATAACATTCTTTGTGCGCTATATAGACGACCTGCTCTTGATTTGGTCTGGTACCAGGGAATCCCTCAGGCTGATCCAGAGGTAAAATGGATGGACAAATTAACGGAGCAAGTGGAAGCTTATAAACAGGAGATAGTGCAATGCAAAAGGCCAAAACTAATTATGGTACAGAAAGATTACCAAGAGGGTACCGTTTACAGCTGGGAGAATAACCCGGACGGCCGACGACAGCAACAACGTGGATTTAAGCAGAGAGCTCGGAGGGCATATGGAACAGACACATCTAGTGGTGAACAGTCCACCTTTAGCGACAATGAGAATGCTGGCAGGTCACAGAGGAACAAACCCCCTTTAGGGGTCAATACCAGAGCCATGCGAGGCGCCAAGGCAGACACAGCACAAGGCGCAGTAAACAAAACCAAAGAATCTACAAAAAAAAACACCATCAAGATGAAGAAAGCAACGTAATTTTTAATATATCAGGACGGGTGCTAACCACAGATGAACTCTCATTATTAGGTAAAGGTCTGTCGTTCATACCAACCACTGAGTTTAATGATTTCCAGTGGAAAATTGACTCTTATAACATCAACAGGAGGCTGCGGTTAGAAGAACATTTCTCAGCACAGCCACAGATGGTGAAGAGGTCGGATGTACCCACCCCCTTAAGAAAACGCTCGAACTTTGACACTGTAACTTCCAATACTTCACTTAAATGTTTTGCTAGTGTACTAGACTCCAAAGTAGGGGAACTTGCTAAATCTCAACAAGAGCATAAGTCTAATTTAACAAAAGGGGAAAGAGAAGCATTAACTAGCCTTAGTAAAGATCAGAGTATAGTGATACGCCCAGCCAACAAGGAAGGGGTGGTATTGTTGTTCAGAATTTGTGCCAATATAAGAAGGAAGCGTATAAACAATTACTAGATACTTCTGTATATATAAGTTTGTCGTCAGATCCTACAGAGATCTATAATCGGGAACTAAAAAATGTTTTAGAGGCAGCGGTACAGGAGGGTCTGATTTCTGGAGCATTGCGTGAGGCTTTGATACAGGACTTCCCGGTGGCACCAGTCTTTTACATGATACCTAAAATTCATAAGGATGCCATTGTCACAATTCGTGTACTGAGACACTATCTCCCTTCTGGTTGTACGCCCTCCGTGGCCTTCGCCGCCATTACTGCTATGTTTCCACATGGTTTCCAAACCAGCTTTCCCTCCAAGTTCTAACATGGGCGCAGCCATGTTGGATCCAATCACATGTCTCAGTTCCACCAATCCACTGCCTCTGGAAATCTGCATAATTGCCCAGCCAATGCCTGCATTGCTGCAGGTATAAGTATCCTGTGCCTGGGCCAGGAAATCGTCAGTGCTTTCATTGTCATCTGTGATTCCAGCCTACAAGCTTCACTACAGACTTTCTCCTGCAATTCCATTCTGCAGTTCAGCCTGACTTCCCTGGTGATTACACTCTGCTGTGTAACCCGACTCTCCAGTGTTAACCCCCTACAGCCTACTTTGGATTCCTGTGTTTGAACTTTTGCTTTACAGTAATCATCCTTCATTCCTCAATTCCAGCGCACTCCAGCTTCTTTTCTCATCTTCCAACGAACCCCAGCTTCTTTACTCATCTTCCAGCGAACCCCAGCTTCATTACTGATCTTCCAGCGAACCCCAGCTTCATTTATTGTTTACAGAACTTTCCTCCATATTCCAGGTTACTGGTCTTTACCAAATGTGCACCTAATTATCACGTGTGACTTTCTATTATTCTTTTGCACATTATTTGACTTTTTATTTAATAAAAGCACTTAAGAAATTCCCTTGTTGTCGTGGTCACGCCTTCGGGCATTCTTTGCTGCTGTCAATACGCATGTCCGGGAGTCACATAGCTCCTCCTAAGTTCAAATACCCGTCAGCCCCTACAACTGAGGCTCCCAGTCACGGTCTCCAGCCCTCAGTTGTGACAGTAAGCACTGACCAGATGGATCCAGCCGGAGACCAGGCCCAAGCGTTTAGGCTGATACAAGAACTGGCAACCCGCCTTGAACGTCAGGAGGCTGCTGTAGGCCATGTTGGTCGCTGTCTCCAGGACCTCTCCTCCCGGCTGGATGAAATTCAAGCGGCCCTCCGTGGATCAGGGGCGTCCAGTGTGTCGACTCCAGCGCCTCCGGTGGTGTCCCCACCCACCATACCTGTTCCTGCTCCCTATCTTCACTTGCCGACTTCTGCTAAATATGATGGATCCCCTAAAGCCTGCAGGGGTTTCCTAAACCAGTGCGAGATCCAATTTGAATTGCAACCCAGCAGTTTCCCTACTGACCGCATTAAGGTGGCACACCTTATTTCTCTACTCAGTGGTGCCGCTCTAGACTGGGCTTCACCTATATGGGAAAGGTCTGATGCTCTGTTGTCATCCTATGCTAACTTCGTGGCAACGTTCAGACGAATTTTCGATGAGCCAGGTCGAGTGACATCAGCTTCTTCAGAGATCCTTCGACTGCGTCAGGGGACGCGAACTGTCGGTCAGTATTTGGTGCAATTCCAGACCTTGGCATCTGAAGTCTCCTGGAATGATGACGCTCTTTATGCAGCCTTCTGGGGAGGGCTATCCGAGCGTATCAAAGATGAGCTCGCTGCTAGAGACTTGCCTTTAACATTAAACGAGCTCATTTCCCTCTGCACTAAGGTCGATTTACGGTTCCGTGAAAGGGCTGTTGAACGAGGAAGATCCACATTTCCCAAGATTCCTACTATTTCCATTCCTCGTCAGCCATCTCCGTCTAGGGAGGAACCTATGCAGATAGGTCGCTCTCGTTTATCTCAGGCAGAGCGTAGTAGACGTCTTGCTGAGCGTCTCTGTTTGTATTGTGCCGAATCTTCTCACGTTATCAAGTCCTGTCCCAAGCGTCCGGGACAACCTCAAGTCCTAGCCCATAAAGGAGAAGACCAGCTAGGAGTGACGAATTTCTCTCCATTTCCAAGTAACTGCAATCTCTCCGTTTTTCTGCAGGTGGCTCAGCGTACTAAGAATCTCACTGCCTTATTGGATTCTGGAGCAGCCGGAAACTTTATTACAGAGAGGTTCGTTAAGCAGTGGTCTCTACCCACTGAGAGACTGTCATCACCGATATCTCTAACTGCCGTGGACGGCAGTAGGATTCCTGATGCGGTGATTACCTCCAAGACCCTACCTATCCGTCTGAAGGTAGGGGATCAGCATACAGAGTTGATTTCTTTCCAGGTCATCCACAGGGCCACCCATCCTGTGGTCCTAGGCCTTCCATGGCTACGTCTGCATAATCCTCAAGTTGATTGGAAGTTGACCCGTATCCTGGCATGGGGTCCTTCCTGCTCTGAGATCTGTCTCTAAAAAAAGCTTCCAGTTTGCATATCCTCCTACAAGTCTTCTGATGTCTCGTCTCCTCCGTGCCAAGACTCCAAGCTACAGTTTTGTCCAGGGTCACCGAATCACAAGGCTGATGCCCTTTCCCGCTCCCGGGAGCAAGAAAATTAGTCTGAGTCTACTGACAAGCATTGTATTGTTGATCCAGTGGCGTTCTCCGCAGTGAGGATGGAGTCTATGCCCCCGCCAGGGAAAAATTTTGTGAAGCCGGCTTTCAGGAGGAAGCTCCTGCATCGGGCACATTCCTCTCGCTTTGCCGAACACGCGGGCATACGCAAGACCTTAAAATTCGTTTCCAGGTCAAATTGGTGGCCGACCCTAAAAAAGGACATTGCTGAATTTGTGACCTCCTGCCCAAAATGTGCCCAGCACAAAGTATCCCGCCAGTTACCCATAAGCAACTGGTTTCCTTGTCTGTTCCTCATCGTCCATGGGCTCATCCCTCGATGGATTCTGTCATGGATTCCCCACTTCCAAGTTGGCACAAGTCTTCATCCAGAAGTTCCATTCCAGATGGCCAGGTAAACTTAAGAAGTGTCCTGGAGCCACTCCTAAAAGGGGGGGTACTGTCACGATTCGTGTACTGAGACACTATCTCCCTTCTGGTTGTACGCCCTCCGTGGCCTTCGCCGCCATTACTGCTATGTTTCCACATGGTTTCCAAACCAGCTTTCCCTCCAAGTTCTAACATGGGCGCAGCCATGTTGGATCCAATCACATGTCTCAGTTCCACCAATCCACTGCCTCTGGAAATCTGCATAATTGCCCAGACAATGCCTGCATTGCTGCAGGTATAAGTATCCTGTGCCTGGGCCAGGAAATCGTCAGTGCTTTCATTGTCATCTGTGATTCCAGCCTACAAGCTTCACTACAGACTTTCTCCTGCAATTCCATTCTGCAGTTCAGCCTGACTTCCCTGGTGATTACACTCTGCTGTGTAACCCGACTCTCCAGTGTTAACCCCCTACAGCCTACTTTGGATTCCTGTGTTTGAACTTTTGCTTTACAGTAATCATCCTTCATTCCTCAGTTCCAGCGCACTCCAGCTTCTTTTCTCATCTTCCAACGAACCCCAGCTTCTTTACTCATCTTCCAGCGAACCCCAGCTTCATTACTGATCTTCCAGCGAACCCCAGCTTAATTTATTGTTTACAGAACTTTCCTCCATATTCCAGGTTACTGGTCTTTACCAAATGTGCACCTAATTATCACGTGTGACTTTCTATTATTCTTTTGCACGTTATTTGACTTTTTATTTAATAAAAGCACTTAAGGAATTCCCTTGTTGTCGTGGTCACGCCTTCGGGCATTTGTTCTAAAGGTTCCCTGCATGTCTAAGAACCCTGTACTGCCTCCCAGGTACACATATACCTCAGCCCCTACAACTGAGGCTTCCCCCTGGTCAGCACCAGCCCTCAGTTGTGACAGCCATGGATCTACCGGGATGTCCTATCATCTCAGCCCGCAATTCAGTGCTGTACAAGGTGTCACAATACCTAGATTATTATTTTCAGCCTGTAATTCAGGCACAGTCTACGTACCTTAAAGACACCACTTCGTTAATCACCAAATTACAGCTATTGCCAGATCTTCCTGCTAACAGTATATTGTGTACATTAGATGTGGTTAGCCTCTACACCAGTATCCCACACGATAGAGGTGTAGAGGCAGCCAGGCATCTGTTATCAAGCAGTCCGTTGTATCAGGGTCCGGACTTACAATTATTTTTGGAGTTGTTGAGGCTTACCCTGGTGCACAATTATTTTCTGTTTGACAATAGGTGGTTTGAACAACTGCAGGGGTGCGCAATGGGTAGCTGCGTATCCCCGGCATTTGCAAACTGCTTTATGTTCGAGATAGAAAAGGAGTTGTTTTTCACGAACCCTTATAGCGCTAAAAGTATGACATTCTTTGTGCGCTATATAGACGACCTGCTCTTGATTTTGTCTGGTACTGTTAGGCGCGGCAGTCTTTGTCCGCGCTCTGACCGAGCAGCGGTCACGGCCGCCGCGCCTCTCGCTCTGTCTGCTACCGCACGGCACCTAGCAACGCCGGGACGCCGTGCGCGCGATAGCCGCCGGGTCCCTGGCAACGCTAGGACGCCGTACGCCCAGGGCCGCCGGGTCCATGGCAACGGGGACGCCACATGCGGACCGCGTTCCCCGTTGCCATGAGAATACTCACACCTGTTCTCCCCTTGTCGTGCAGCAAGGCAGCTGCACGACATTCATCAATCAGGCTCTGCACTGCCATTGGAGGGTTCCCTGTTATATGCCTCCTCAGTGCCTCACACAAACGCCGGTGATAGCTTCCTGCATGCTATTCCTGCCTGGTAACGTCTGTTCCTGATTTGGCTGTATCTGGTCGATCCTGCTCCCTGGGCTCCCGAGTCCTGGAATTCTGAAGCCGGTCCTGGGAATCCTTCCTGTCCAAAACGAACCTGTTGCAGTCATCCGAGGGTTCTCGTTATTTGGGGTTCTCTCCCGGTTTCGTGAGTAGCGGCTTCAGCCGCGAGTTGCGGCCTAGGCCGCCTTTACTTTGTATTTCTTTTGTGTTGGAGGTTTTTTGCAGAGGTTTCCGCTTTTCACTGTCCTCCCCAGAACTCGGCGGTGCCGTGTAGGGGAACGGACAGTGGTATCATTTGTTGTCCTTTTTCCTTGGCGGCGTGCCGCACATACCTTTTAGTTTTAGGGTAGTTAGTAGCCCCTAGCTTCTGTTTGTTTTAGTTAGAGGTCCCCTTGTTATTACCCATGCTTTGTCTCTCTCTAAGACCTGGGGGCATCGGAGTTGGGCAGACCTAATCCGCCCTTCAAACACGGCTGCCGTGGGCCCAAGAAACCATAGTCGTTCAGGCGTGAGTCGACCACACGGGTAAGACAACGGAGGTAGGGTGCTAGGGGCTATTCCCGTACCTCTCCTTAGTTCAGCGTCACGTTCTGGTGCTCTGAACTCGTATCACTACATCTCTCCAGTTCTGAGCATCAGGAACGTAACATTATCACCGGCCATATAAAAACAAAAAAAAAGTTTATTTTTTCTTTTGTATTGGTGGGCCTAGAAATTCTGCCTCATGAATCCGGCAGTTTTAGGTCCAAATCCCAGTCAGCTTTTGACCAACCAGATTCAGGAACTAACTCAGATGGTTCAGGACCTCACTCTTCAGGTGAGATCGCAGGAAGATCTTTTGCGAGCCTCCGCGAGTATGGTTCCAGAACCAAAAATGCATTTACCTGACCGTTTTTCGGGTAACCTAAAGGATTTTTTTAATTTTAAGGAAGCTTGTAAGCTTTATTTTCGTTTAAGGCCCCGTTCCTCTGGTACTGAGTCTCAACGGGTCGTGATTTTGATGTCTTTACTCCAAGGTGATCCACAGACCTGGGCTTTTGGGCTAAGAACGGATGATGTTGCCTTGCTATCAGTAGATGCCTTTTTTAAGTCCTTAGGCCTTTTGTATGATGACCCTGATAGAGAAGCATCAGCTGAGAGCTACCAGCGTGCACTTAAGCAAGGGAAAAATCCAGCAGAGGCGTATTGTACCGAGTTTCGCCATTGGTCGAACGACTGTGGCTGGAATGACCCGGCCCTGCGCAGTCAGTTTTGCCTCGGTTTGTCTGAAGTTATTAAAGACAGTCTCCTTCAGTACCCCGCTCCTGAGACTCTAGACAAACTCATGGAGCTCGCTATTAAAATTGATCGTAGTCTCCGAGAGCGGAGGGCTGAAAGAGGAGCTACTTTTAGGCCTAGTCCATGTGTATATACTTTTCCTGAGGACATCGAGGAGCCCATGCAAATGGGTCTCTCCCAGCTGTCCCCAGAGGAAAGAACCAGAAGGCTAAATTCTGGTCTTTGTTTGTATTGTGGTGGCAAGGGACATATCGCACGTAATTGCCCGAATAAGCAGGGAAACGCTCTGACCAAGTGAGTAGTGAGGGGGTTCACTTGGGTCTGCAGTTAATCTCCTCAAATGATTCCTTATTAGTTCCTGTAAAAATTTCCTTTGGTAGCTTCAGTTCGTTGGTGTCGGCCTTCGTCGACAGTGGAGCTGCGGGAAATTTCATGGATCTTAGTTGGGCTCAGGCTTTAGGCGTTCCACAGATACCTTTGGATAAACGTATCACCATGCACGGCTTGGATGGTGGTCCGCTTTCTAATGGGGTTATCACTCACCGCACACCTCCTGTACAACTGACAGTGGGGACCCTACATTCAGAGATAATCGAATTTTACCTTACCCATTGTCCGGCTGTCCCCGTAGTTTTGGGTCACCCCTGGCTTGCCTTTCATAATCCCACCATAGATTGGCGATCTGGGGAGATTTCCCAATGGGTCCCTTTTGTGTTAAGGAGTGTATTTCCCGTCGAGTCCGGGTTGCGGCAGTCACCCCAGAACTTATTCCTTTGGAATATCAGGACTTTGCCGATGTTTTCTCCAAGGGTAATGCGGATGTACTGCCTCCCCATCGGTCCTATGACTGCGCTATTGATTTAGTTCCCGGTGCCTCTTTACCTAAGGGGAGATTATATGCCCTGTCCGGGCCGGAAATCACGGCAATGAATGATTATATTCAGGAGAGCCTGAAAAAAGGCTTCATTAGGCCCTCGAAATCTCCATTAAGTGCAGGGTTCTTTTTTGTTGAGAAAAAAGATGGGTCGCTCAGACCATGTATTGATTTTCGGGCTCTGAATAAAATTTCTGTTAAAAACACCTACCCCTTGCCATTGATTTCAGTACTGTTTGATCAGCTCCGGTCTGCCGTTATCTTCTCTAAGATCGATCTTAGACGGGCTTACAATCTCATCCGAATTAAATCTGGGGGTGAGTGGAAGACGGCTTTCAGCACACAGTCAGGTCATTATGAATACCTGGTGATGCCGTTTGGGCTGTCTAATGCTCCTGCGGTGTTTCAAGATCTCATTATTGACGTCCTTCGTGACTTTCTAGGAAAGTTCGTAGTCATTTATTTAGACGACATTTTGATTTACTCTAAGTCTGTTGAACAACATATTACCCATGTGCGACTGGTCCTTCAAAAATTACGGGAGAATCATTTATACGCCAAATTGGAGAAATGTGATTTCCACATCACAGAAGTGTCCTTCCTGGGGTATATTATTTCTCCTAAGGGGTTTTTCATGGAACCAAAGAAACTCCAGGCCATCCTAAATTGGGCACAACCCACGAACTTAAAAGCAATTCAGCGCTTTTTAGGGTTTGCAAATTATTATAGGCGTTTTATTCATACCTTCTCTGATTTGGTCGCTCCTATAGTAGCACTGACTAAAAAAGGAGCGGACCCTTCCAATTGGTCGCCTGAAGCCGAGTATGCCTTTCTGGCCTTGAAGAAGGCCTTTGTCTCAGCTCCTGTTCTCAGGCACCCTAACCCGGAGCTCCCCTTTATTGTCGAGGTAGATGCCTCAGAGGTTGGAGTGGGGGCTATCCTTTCTCAGGAAGACCCGGAGTCTCAGGAATTACACCCTTGTGCCTTCATGTCCAGGAAATTCTCCTCCGCAGAATCCAACTATGATGTTGGTAATCGAGAATTGTTGGCAGTTAAATGGGCTTTCGAGGAGTGGAGGCATTGGCTGGAAGGAGCTAGGCATACCATTACAGTGTTTACTGACCACAAGAACCTGCAGTATATTGAGTCAGCTAAACGGCTTAATGTTCGACAGGCACGTTGGGCGCTGTTTTTTACTCGTTTCAGGTTTATTATCACCTTCAGGCCCGGTTCCAAGAATACGAAAGCTGATGCCTTGTCACGTAGTTTTCTTCCGGTTCACAATAACCATCCGGCAACTACCCCCAGAGTTCCATCGTCTGTCATCCGAGCAGGCCTCACACAGGATTTATTTACACAGCTAGTCCAGCTTCAGCAGCAGGCTCCCAAAGTTACTCCTGCGGACCGTCTCTTCGTCCCTGAATTTCTGAGAGGCACTGTTCTAGCTGAGTTTCATGATAACAAAGTTTCCGGTCATCCGGGTGTTACTAAAACCTTGGAATTAATTTCTCGCTCGGTGTGGTGGCCTAATCTTTCCAAGGACGTAAGGGAATTTGTCCTTTCTTGTCAGGTCTGCGCTCAGCACAAGATATCCCGATCGTTGCCAGTCGGGCAACTCATGCCTTTAGCCATCCCTCTTAGGCCATGGTCACACATTTCCATGGATTTTGTGGTGGACCTTCCTCTTTCATCTGGATTCCGGGTCATTTGGGTGGTGGTAGACCGTTTTAGTAAGATGGCCCACTTCATTGCTCTTCCCCGATTACCCTCCGCTCAAGTTTTGGCAGTTTTGTTTCTCCGCCATGTCTTCAGGCTCCATGGTTTACCCATGGATATTGTCTCTGACCGAGGACCACAATTTATTGCCCGTTTCTGGAAACGTTTTTGTACCTCATTAAATATGAAGCTCTCTTTAACATCTGGATACCATCCACAGTCTAACGGACAAACTGAACGTGTTAATCAGTCATTAAAGCAGTATTTACGGCTGTATTCGGCCAAACTTCAGAATGATTGGTCTGAATTTCTTCCTTTGGCCGAGTTTGCCTATAATAACTCTTGCCATTCTTCCACCAAGGAGTCTCCTTTCTTTTCGGTCCTGGGCTTTCATCCTAGAGCCAATTCCTTTTATCCTCATTTTCCAGGCTCTTCGTTGACCGTAACTTCCCGCCTCAGAATAATTTGGAAAAAGGTGCACCTTGCCCTGAAGAATGCTGCCTTCCGAGAGAATTTTTTTTCGGATAGGTTCCGACGCCCGTGCACTCTTAAGGTGGAAGATAAGGTGTGGTTGTCAACCCGTAACATCAAGCTCCGACAACCCTCGGCTAGATTGAGACCCATATTTATTGGACCGTTTCTTATTGTCAAGAAAGTCAATCCAGTGGCTTTTCGGCTGCGGTTGCCTAAATCACTTAAAGTTGGCCATACTTTCCACTGCTCTCTTTTGAAGAGATATATTGTTTCCAGGAGGTTCCCCCGGAAGATTTCCCAGGGTAGACTTGTTCAGGGTCAACAAGAGTTCCTGGTGAAGAAGGTTTTAGATTCTAAGCTTTCTCGTGGCCGGCTTTATTTTTTGGTCCACTGGAAAGGCTATGGCCCGGAAGAAAGGTCTTGGGTGTTGGATAAGGATTTACATGCTCCTAAACTTAAGAAGATATTCTTTCAGGAGTTTCCTCAGAAACCCGGCTCTAGGGGTTCTTTAACCCCTCCTCAAGGGGGGGGGGTACTGTTAGGCGCGGCGGTCTTTGTCCGCGCTCTGACCGAGCAGCGTTCACGGCCTCCGCGCCTCTCGCTCTGTCTGCTTCCGCACGGCGCCTAGCAACGCCGGGACGCCGTGCGCGCGATAGCCGCTGGGTCCCTGGCAACGCTAGGACGCCATGCTCCCAGGGCTGCCGGGTCCATGGCAACGGGGACGCCACATGCGGACCGTGTTCCCTGTTGCCATGAGAATACTCACACCTGTTCTCCCCTGGTCGTGCAGCAAGGCAGCTGCACGACATTCATCAATCAGGCTCTGCACTGCCATTGAAGGGTTCCCTGTTATATGCCTCCTCAGTGCCTCACACAAACGCCGGTGATAGCTTTCTGCATGCTGTTCCTGCCTGGTAACGTCTGTTCCTGATTTGGCTGTATCTGGTCGATCCTGCTCCCTGGGCTCCCGAGTCCTGGAATTCTGAAGCCGGTCCTGGGAATCCTTCCTGTCCAAAACGAACCTGTTGCAGTCATCCGAGGGTTCTCATTATTTGGGGTTCTCTCCCGATTTCGTGAGTAGCGGCTTCTGCCGCGAGTTGCGGCCTAGGCCACCTTTACTTTGTATTTCTTTTGTGTTGGAGGTTTTTTGCGGAGGTTTCCGCTTTTAACTGTCCTCCCCGGAACTCGGCGGTGCCGTGTAGGGGAACGGACAGTGGTATCATTTGTTGTCCTTTTTCCTTGGCGGCGTGCCGCACATACCTTTAGTTTTAGGGTAGTTAGTAGCCCCTAGCTTCTGTATGTTTTATTTAGAGGTCCCCTTGTTATTACCCTGTCTCGGTTCACGCTTTGTCTCTCTCTAAGACCTGGGGGCATCGGCGTTCGGCAGACCTAATCCGCCCTTCAAACGCGGCTGCCGTGGGCCCAAGAAACCATAGTCGTTGAGGCGTGAGTCGACCACACGGGTAAGACAATGGAGGTAGGGTGCTAGGGGCTATTCCCGTACCTCTCCTTAGTTCAGCGTCACGTTCTGGTGCTCTGAACTCGCATCACTACATCTCTCCAGTTCTGAGCATCAGGAACGTAACAGGTACCAGGGAATCCCTCAATCAGCTGATCACTGAGATTAACTCAAGAGATGCCAACATTAAGTTTACAGCCACGATCAGTGATGAGAGAGTGAATTATTTGGATGTCCAAATAACTCTGGTAGAAGGACGACTTCATACCAACCTTTACAAAAAAACGACCGATAAAAACACCTTATTACAGGCTTCTAGCTTTCACCCAGCTACAACGAAATATAGTCTACCATATTCCCAATTTTTAAGGGCACATAGAATCTCGGACAGCATTACTAATACAGAGTTGGAGATTAACGCTATGGCCTGTAATTTTCAATCAAGGGGATACAATTGGAATCAATTGATGAAGACAAAAGCTAAGGTTTTAAAGCTAGATAGAAAGGATCTGCTCCAAAAGGCACATATTAAAGTAGACCAGATGCATAATAAAATCCCTTTTGTTCAGAGATTCTCGCCTATTAGTAGGGGTTCAATTTAAATTGTTTCATTGATTAAATGTAGATATCGTATAGTTGTAGGTGGTCTATATGAGTAACACAACTTGTTTCATTGCCAATTACATGCAATGTGATATCTGGTACCCGAAGGGTTACACGGGATCTAATAGAGTTAACACTATGTTTTGTTGTTATTGTTAGTCCCTATGGTTACCGGAGCAAAGACGGGGAGGAGCGCCTTCGCAAGCGGTGCAGTGTGATGACGTCATCCATCCCCCGCCGCACACGACCGAGCCACGGAGGGAGTTCACGTGTTGGTGAAGGGTATAAAGGTATGTGTATTGTTCTGTGTATGTTGTTCTGAGGAAAGTTATATAAACTGAAACATTAACTACAGACAAGAGCTTTGTCTCTTTCTTTTCCAATGCTGTATAAGTCCCGTTTGAGTGCCGCCACCTGGACATCTTGATATATATATATATATATATATATATATATATATGTATATATCGTTCTTGTATGGGTGGCACTCAGAGACTGTAGAAAGCAGTTATTTAGGTGAAGAAAAGCCCTGCAGGGCTAATTTATTTGTGACATTTCGGGGTATTTCTCCCCTTCCTCAGACAACCCAATACAATAAAAACCGTGCAATATATAGACAGAAAACAATCTTACCCTCCATCTGTTACTGCAGTGTGTCCCCAGGTGCTCCCGGCCGCCGTCCCGTAGTGGTGCTTCCGTCCGCGGGTCTCTGAGGGGAGGGCACCGGAGCAAGGTGAACGTAAGCCCGGAGGGCCAGGGACATTTTTTGCATTGATATATATATATATATATATATATATATATACACACACACACATGTACACATACTTTGACTTGTATATATATATATATATATATATATATAAAGGATATGGAAATTGGTGGCACTCACGCAGACTTAGTAGATGCAGGAAGAAGTTTCTTTATTTAGCCTACATGTTTCGGGGAAAAGCACCCCGTCCTCAGGGCTGGACAACAATAAAAACATTCACATACAACACTTAAATACACCACTGGACAAGACATTATTGCAATGATTGTACTCACCTGTCCTCACGGCGCTGCCGCTCGTCCGCACCTGCTGCACGCTGCTGTGTCGCTGGGCAATGACGTCACGGTGCGCCGCGGGGCAGGGAGATCGTCATGGAGACCAGAAAAAACAAAACACCGTCACCGGCTCCCATGGAGCCTGTTAAAGGAAATCACAAATGAAATCACAAATGAAAATCACAAATGAAAAATACAATACAATATAGAACAACACATTTAAAATACACATATATCATTGCTGGAGGGGAGAGAAAAACAATAATCCCTAACCCACCTCATAGTTACGTAATTATATTAATATTCTAATATTAGATTAAGAGAGGAAACTACCTCATTAATAGTTAGCATAAGGCGATTAACAATGACTATCTCTCACGCGGAGCATATTCCTGTTAGGATTACGGGACCCTAAAGAAAACACTGCAATCCCAGGTTTTCATTAAGGCCACCCGGGGACAGTGTTCCTAACTTAAATATCCAACGGGATTCCTTCTGTAGGAGCAATCTATCCCTATTGCCACCCCTCAAGGAAGTGGGGGTGTGGTCAATCAGGATAGCACGAATGCTGGCCACCCCATGTTTAACTGCCAAGCAATGTCGTGCAAAAGGCTGGTCACTTGTGCCCTTCTCGAAAGCTTTTTTAATGGCACTCCGATGGAGTGCCATCCTTTCTCTGAACTGTCGTATGGTCTTGCCCACATAGGCAAGGCCACAAGGGCATGTGAGCAAGTAAACTACATGGGTAGTAGTACAAGTGAGGCGATGTCTAATAGGTATTTTATGCCCTGTTTGTGGATGATTAAAGGTAGTGCCTGTTTGCAAAGTGTTGCATGTAGCACAACCAAGGCACCTATAGCACCCCATCTTAGGTCTAAGAAAATGGGCTTGATCCTGTTTGGCCATATTAGTAACATCGAGACGAACTACATGGTCTCCTATATTATTACCCCTAGTATGGCTAGGTAATAGCCTAGTATTGGACAGACTACTTAGAGCTGTTTCAGTTTGTATAATAGGCCACAGTTGTTTGGCCTTGCTCACTATCCGTTTTGAACCAGTAGTAAATCTACTCACCCAAGGTAATCTGTCTACTGTAGCTTTCTGGTTAGAGCTAAGATTTAATAATTGCTGTCTGGGGATCCGGAGAACTGCCTCCTTTGATCTTTCTAATTCCCTAATAGGGTATCCCCTTTGCGCAAATCTCAGTAACATTTCATCCAGGGCCACAATCGTCTCCTGGGGATCTGATGTAATGCGCCGTACTCGCAAAAATTGCGAGTATGGCAACCCTTTCTTGAGTGCAAGAGGATGAAAACTTTGATAATTCAAAAATGTGTTCCTGTCAGTACTTTTGGCAAATAAAGAGGTGTTACGTTGACCAGACTTGAGGGTAATGGAAACATCCAAATAGTTAATTTGACTAACATCAATTACATACGTGAATTTTACTACATGTTCAGATGCATTATGTTGGTCCCATAGATTTGTTAACTCATCCTTGGGACCACCCCAACAAACCAAAAGGTCGTCGATGTAGCGCCTGTAGTAAACTACATGGGGCCTAATTGCGGGGTCAAGATGGAACATATTCTTTTCAAGCTGGTACATAAATGCATTGGCGTACGAAGGGGCCACTGCGGACCCCATCGCACAGCCAGACAACTGTAGATAAAACTCCCCATTGAAAACAAAGTAGTTCCTCCTCAAAACCAAATCCAACAAATGCAAGAAAAAAGACACATCTGGTCCATGATATATCGCGTTATGCTCAATAAGTGCTTTTACAGCCTCCACACCTGCCACGTGTGGAATGCAGGTGTAGAGGCTGGTAACATCAGCACTGCATAACAGGGTATTCTCAGGGACCGTACCCAATTGTTGTAATTGTAGCAAGAGGGACGATGTATCCTTAAGGAAGGAAGGCAAGGCTTGTGTTCAAGCCTTGCCTTCCTTCCTTAAGGATACATCGTCCCTCTTGCTACAATTACAACAATTGGGTACGGTCCCTGAGAATACCCTGTTATGCAGTGCTGATGTTACCAGCCTCTACACCTGCATTCCACACGTGGCAGGTGTGGAGGCTGTAAAAGCACTTATTGAGCATAACGCGATATATCATGGACCAGATGTGTCTTTTTTCTTGCATTTGTTGGATTTGGTTTTGAGGAGGAACTACTTTGTTTTCAATGGGGAGTTTTATCTACAGTTGTCTGGCTGTGCGATGGGGTCCGCAGTGGCCCCTTCGTACGCCAATGCATTTATGTACCAGCTTGAAAAGAATATGTTCCATCTTGACCCCGCAATTAGGCCCCATGTAGTTTACTACAGGCGCTACATCGACGACCTTTTGGTTTGTTGGGGTGGTCCAAAGGATGAGTTAACAAATCTATGGGACCAACATAATGCATCTGAACATGTAGTAAAATTCACGTATGTAATTGATGTTAGTCAAATTAACTATTTGGATGTTTCCATTACCCTCAAGTCTGGTCAACTTAACACCTCTTTATTTGCCAAAAGTACTGACAGGAACACATTTTTGAATTATCAAAGTTTTCATCCTCTTGCACTCAAGAAAGGGTTGCCATACTCGCAATTTTTGCGAGTACGGCGCATTACATCAGATCCCCAGGAGACGATTGTGGCCCTGGATGAAATGTTACTGAGATTTGCGCAAAGGGGATACCCTATTAGGGAATTAGAAAGATCAAAGGAGGCAGTTCTCCGGATCCCCAGACAGCAATTATTAAATCTTAGCTCTAACCAGAAAGCTACAGTAGACAGATTACCTTGGGTGAGTAGATTTACTACTGGTTCAAAACGGATAGTGAGCAAGGCCAAACAACTGTGGCCTATTATACAAACTGAAACAGCTCTAAGTAGTCTGTCCAATACTAGGCTATTACCTAGCCATACTAGGGGTAATAATATAGGAGACCATGTAGTTCGTCTCGATGTTACTAATATGGCCAAACAGGATCAAGCCCATTTTCTTAGACCTAAGATGGGGTGCTATAGGTGCCTTGGTTGTGCTACATGCAACACTTTGCAAACAGGCACTACCTTTAATCATCCACAAACAGGGCATAAAATACCTATTAGACATCGCCTCACTTGTACTACTACCCATGTAGTTTACTTGCTCACATGCCCTTGTGGCCTTGCCTATGTGGGCAAGACCATACGACAGTTCAGAGAAAGGATGGCACTCCATCGGAGTGCCATTAAAAAAGCTTTCGAGAAGGGCACAAGTGACCAGCCTTTTGCACGACATTGCTTGGCAGTTAAACATGGGGTGGCCAGCATTCGTGCTATCCTGATTGACCACACCCCCACTTCCTTGAGGGGTGGCAATAGGGATAGATTGCTCCTACAGAAGGAATCCCGTTGGATATTTAAGTTAGGAACACTGTCCCCGGGTGGCCTTAATGAAAACCTGGGATTGCAGTGTTTTCTTTAGGGTCCCGTAATCCTAACAGGAATATGCTCCGCGTGAGAGATAGTCATTGTTAATCGCCTTATGCTAACTATTAATGAGGTAGTTTCCTCTCTTAATCTAATATTAGAATATTAATATAATTACGTAACTATGAGGTGGGTTAGGGATTATTGTTTTTCTCTCCCCTCCAGCAATGATATATGTGTATTTTAAATGTGTTGTTCTATATTGTATTGTATTTTTCATTTGTGATTTTCATTTGTGATTTCATTTGTGATTTCCTTTAACAGGCTCCATGGGAGCCGGTGACGGTGTTTTGTTTTTTCTGGTCTCCATGACGATCTCCCTGCCCCGCGGCGCACCGTGACGTCATTGCCCAGCGACACAGCAGCGTGCAGCAGGTGCGGACGAGCGGCAGCGCCGTGAGGACAGGTGAGTACAATCATTGCAATAATGTCTTGTCCAGTGGTGTATTTAAGTGTTGTATGTGAATGTTTTTATTGTTGTCCAGCCCTGAGGACGGGGTGCTTTTCCCCGAAACATGTAGGCTAAATAAAGAAACTTCTTCCTGCATCTACTAAGTCTGCGTGAGTGCCACCAATTTCCATATCCTTTACATTGTCTATTGCTGACCTGGAGGGCACCGCAGTAAAAGAACTTATTTACTCTATTGGAGTGCCGGTATGACTTTGGATATATATATATATATATATATATATATATATAAAACTTGAATCGGCACTCACGCTCAGCTATGCTTGACTTGCTTCGGTGCCATCAGGAAAATAGTAATACCACACGTCTGACAAGCTGCGGCACTCAGAGACTGTATACGATCGTTAGAGTGGAAAAAGTGTATTTAGGTCATCACAACAATCCCAACGTTTCGGGATGGTGGTGCCATGGCCCCGAAATGTTGGGATTGTTGTGATGACCTAAATACACTTTTTCCACTCTAACAATCATGTACAGTCTCTGAGTGCTGCAGCTTGTCAGACATGTGTGGTATTACTATTTTCCTGATGGCACCGGAGCAAGTCAGGCATAGCCCTAAGCATGGACCGCTACAACTGCATTCCCCTGGTTGGACCTTCATGTCCGAGTCCGACACTGGACATAGCACAGAAACTTTTTTAGAGTACAGTATATGGCTCCTCGTACCATTAAAATCAGTAGTGTGGGCTGTATAACACATGGTTCAACAATTATACTCCACTGGTAAGCTCCAGGCTTTCCTCCCTCTGCCCTGTCAGGTTCTTAAACCACGCTGCCTAACTCCTTCAGATGGAAGCCACTGCGCGTCAGACCACAGTCAGGTATCGATTGGGAACCAGGAGCAGCTGGAGTCATGTCAGGATATCACGTTCTAACATGTTTCTTAATCGACTTCGTCAGAGGGCTGGTCTCTGCACGTCCCACCACCTTAAATCTACACCATTGTCCTATCAGCGTATACATAGACAAATTCACCTTTTACATCAACAGTGACGACTCTGCAGGCACCGTAAGTTCAATAACTGCAAATCTATTAGTTAAACTACCACATCAATTTCAAATTCAACATACATTTCAGATATCTAGGTGATCATACAGGCATTATACAGCCAGAAGTTACATACGGAGACTGAGGAGTGGTTTACAGGAATACCTCATAGTAAAACCATGAAACATTTAATCATTTACATTTACTGGTCACAGGAAAAAACACACATGTGAGTGTCTTTGATATAAAAGGTGAATTTGTCTATGTATATGCTGATAGGACAATGGTGTAGATTTAAGGTGGTTGAGACGTCAGAGAGACCAGCCCTCTGATGAAGTTTACTATGAAATGCATTAGGGTGTGGTCTCCTAGCGTGACTCCGGCTGCTCCTAGTTCACAATTGATACCTGACCATGGTCTGATGCGCAGCGGCTTCCAGCTGAAGGGGGTTGGCAGCGTGGTTTAAGGACCCGACAGGGCAGATGGAGGAAAGCCTGGAGCGTGGTGGTGGAGTATAATTGTTAATAAAGAAGTTTAAAAATAACATTTATCAAAACTGTAAAATATAGGTCACTTGAAAGACGTACAATAATTATGTGTACAAAGAAACAAAAATTAACATTAAGAGAATATTTCTGTCATATATCACAGTTATTATTTTATTTCACAATTTAGAATATTATAATTAATTCCAATAATGGATAAATTGCAGCAGGAGCATATATTTTTAGTCCTGGAAAGGACAGAACCACAGCTCACCCTTGTGGTCAAACTGCTGTGAAAAAAATACTTAATAAATAAATATACTCAATAAATTTGTACCCACAAATAAATAAATATAGAGCAATAAGAGGAAATAATTTCTTAGCTCAAACTAGATTAGCAAGAATTTTAATACAGATTATTCAACCTCTTAGCCAATACTTAATTGGTAACCTTTGTTTATGATGAAAAATTGCTTGGAAATTCAGATATAATTTTAAACAGAGAAGGACTAGAAAATAGTGAATCTGCTATTAACGTTAGACTGGAATATTCCTTTACCCCAGAACCTACTACACCGGGTATTCCCTGGGGGTCCCCCTCCAGGTACTGACCCTGCCCTACACTTTATAGCTACGAAGATCAGATGAGATTGGGCAAATTTAGTGTGGTGTGGTTTATTTAATGATTTAACTATTGTTTTTCCTGAATCATTGATGAGAGTTCATGGAAATAAAGATGGAAGAAGATAATTAGGTAACTGGGTGATAAAAAAAGGATAACAGCAAATGAGATGGATCTGCTTTTGGGGTTAAGCAGCAAAATAGCCTGTCAGTTGGAAAACTGCCACAGGAGATGTGTTTACTGGATCACCAATGAGAAATATGGAAAAATAGGATCCTAATTTCTAATATTAGTGAGACAGTAGTAATAAGAATTCAATCTAATAAAGGGTGATAATATTGGTAAACCACAGTATCAAAAGAAGGAAACCAACATATAAATGTCAAGCAGTATGCATTGGAGCTGTACTGTAGCACTGTCACTTTAAGAGATAAAACCTCAGAGACCCAAACATTATTATACTAAGCATGTCATGTATCAACTGGTGAATACCCTTTGTGAATGCTGATTTGCTTTCTAACAAATATTTAAAATGCCCGCTCTAATATATATTGCGGACGCCAGTCGCATTTAATTACCATATTCGATAAAAGTGTGCTGTACATAGCAAAACACTACATCCCTTAAGAGAAAACAATACACCCACACATTGTCGGAGTTCCAAAGCTCATTGATGTATATATTTGTTATTAAAAGGATATGTATTCAATATACTACATGTACAGTATATATATAGTTACATGGTTACAATTTATACAGTAAGCAGTTAATACAAACTAAATCAAATACATACAGTTACAGGCCAGTATACAATACCATTCCCTCAATGCATCTTCCACTCCATATCTCTCTCTCTCTCAGCAAATAAATATAGGAACTGGGCAGACAGCATCTCGGACAGCACCCAGGGATAAAGGACAGAGACTTCTGTGTGTCTCTTCAGCAATACACTGTGTAGTTTGGGGGGAGTGCACAGACTAGTCTAAGGGAGGGAACTTTCTCATTCATGATGAGTCACTGGTCAATTCATATGCAAACGAGGTTCAGCCTTGAAGACATCAAAAGGGCTGGCCTGAGTTTCCTGTCCATCACATGCTTGGAATATCCATTGTTCTAATAAGAGTGACTTAGCTTTCATACATTCAATCATAACTACTCATAGCAATGTGCTACAACTTAATAACAAGCATCAAATGAATCTACACATTAATCTGGTTACTGTAATACCAAACACGACATGTCTATCTTGCTTCGTTCCAATAATACACATACATGATGTTACTCCATTAAATACATTTAAAACATTATGATGTCTGGCGCTTGATATGTTCAAATTATGTGCTGTATGAAATATGTGTTGAATCCATCTCTGTGGCATGTCTGTGTAAATCTGTATGTTACCATATATTGCTGTGCTCGCTGCGCGTATTTGCAAGCTTAGCGACTCATAATGTGTGGAGTCTGTATGTTCTCTCTATGTAATATTTTTTTTACTTCGACAGTCCTCCCTTTGGCAGTAAACAATAACTGCCATAAGTTATTAAAATAAGCAAAAATATTTCAGACAATAATCGGTGACCTAGACACACGTATGTATTCATTTCGCAAATCAGACACTTGACTAAATTTGGGAAAGATAGGGAGGAGGACGAGACATCCTCTATATGCACTCGGAGGTCACGGGACCACTGGTTGGGTGTGGGACAACATTCAACTATAGAGTATGCTGGGACAGTGCTTTGGCCTATAACGTCTGATTGGACGAACATTTCACACATACATGTACCTACGTCTTTGTACACTGATGTTCGGATTCAATTGAGGTTCTGCTGGGTAGATGAAGAAGACACAAACAAATCGTGAAAGTGACATATAAAATTTTCATGATCTACATATTCCTATCATTTTCTGAACATTGTTTCCATTTCTGGAACGTATGCTAGGTCTGTTTAATCATTGAACAAGGGTTATAAGTAGTGTCCTTCCTAGATAACATAAACCTTCGTAGTTCGGGGAGAGCCACTCATAAACCTTTCTTCCACATATATTAATGAGCTCTTTATCTGCAATGTGTGAATAGCCATTGTCTGATTGTTCCTGATTACCTCCCAATTTCCTGAAATTGGTGAGATTTAAACATACCAAGGATTTATCTATGGTACTGGTGGATCTTAAGGCTAGGGGGTCTAGTTATATTATATTCTTTGTCCACCGGTCCTCACCCCCTTCCGTGTAATTCAAGTACCTCAGCTAACTCGAAAAAAAAAATATAGCACTAATCCTACATCTTTTCGTCTTAGAGGTACCTGTGAGCACATCCAACATTCCGTTTGGTTTAAGACCTTTACCCACTAGTTAGTGGTAACCTTATTGCTAGACTGACATCTCTGGATGCTCTTATCTTCAAATATGGGATCACAGTAACTACAAAATACAGTATTCCTCAGACAATAGCCTATCACGTTACCTCTGAACTGCGTAACTACTAGACCTTTGATTTTCTCTGGCTTTAAAAAACTGATTGGCTAATCCTGGGATCCTATAAGGAAATCACTCTTTCCTCCAGAACAAGTTCCAGTCCCACACTCGACTCCTTATGAAAAACCTTGCAAAAATAGAATGTCCTGAAAAAAATGTTTGTCAGCGGGAAAGAGAGAAAAGAGAATAGAACAAAACAACTCTTGTCCATAGCAAATCAATTACAATGACTAGTCTTTCTGTAATACTTTAGTACGCTCAGGTAGTGTTCAACAGTGCTGCCTCTCAGTCTTCACGGAATAGACTCTCTGGTGATACTTTTGCGATCTCACTCCATTTACGAGTTCCTTCCGGACTACCGACTTTCCTGCAATGGGAATCGTGGACCCAAGTCTCTCTCTTGGCTACTTTCACTGGGATAGTGCTGTCAACAAAACTTGGTTTGGTCTTTCACACCTGTCTATTAGGCAACCTGAGCGTAAGAACAATCACACAGTCTCTTGGTTCACAATCAAGACAGTTAGTATTTGGCATACCAGGAATCAACAGTTTCAAGTTCTTTTGTCAAGTTCTCAAATGCTGGCTCATCTCAATAAAGTACTGTACTGTCACCTCATTGGTGTATTTCTGATCATTGTGTGGATCAATCATGACATGAGGTTGTCTTCCAAAAAAGCCAAAAAGACACAAATACCAAAACCAAAACAAAAACACATTTCTAAGAGGGTGATTCGTTAAGTGAAGATCTGGGAGTGGTTACGATGCTACATAATACTAGTGGCAGTATCTATGATCACAATAGTCCAATTCCAAGCTTTGCTCCTACTTCTAGGGGTACCATTATCTACACACAAATTTCTGCGCAATTTTTCTTTGCGGTAAACATAGCAGCATCCGTGGTGGCAGGAAATGCCTCTACCCAGTTTGAAAAAAAATCAGTGCACACCAATACATAACAATAATTCCTAAAGGGTGTTACCTGTACGAAGTCGTTGTGTGTTTGCAATGTAGAGTACCATGAGCATAACTCAAAAAAAAAACATCTCTAGAGGAGTGAGAGAAGGAGAAAAAGAAAAATGTCAGGTTTGCCATTCACCAACAGGCATACCAGTGTCTATACAAAATTTCCCTTCACCAGTATTCTCATCCTTCCTCCACCCTTTGTGCATGACAAGGCACACTGCAGTAATACTGGTGTTATCGTGCTGGTGAGATATACTTGGTTCGGGCAGAACTCTGAAGGACCAATTAGGCATGTAGTGTTTAAACTGTAATCGGGTCCATGTATTGTACCACCCTGTGTGAACGCAAAATATGAAGAGGTAACTGTGGAGAAACAGAATAGAGGTTGGTGACAGATGAGTTTGTAGAGGTGGAGAAGATTTTATTAACATTTTGACAACTGGATTGGGCACTACGGGGAAGTGATTCTCTACTTGGTCTACTCCCCTTAAAAAAATTCTGTTTGTTGTATCGCTATTTGGACTATCCCAGCCATCAATCCAGTTTCCTGTCCATCCTAAGTTCATAGGGAACCCGGTATCTGTGAGCTAATTTCCTCTACCTTTGATGGACATGCATCTAGAACAGTGAAATGTAACATTAGTCTTCGTGGGTGTCTAACATACTTTGTACTTCCTGAGCGGGAGCACATTATATGTATATCATATCTAACTAAGCTCCTGTTAAGTTAATCAGGGGCCATTTCTGCTAGGAAAAAGAAGCAAAAGTTTAGAGGCCCCATCTTAACCCCAGCAAGTTTTGTCAAAGGGTAATGTTGCATTTATTTTGTTCTTCCCATTAGCCGAATCTGTGTTTTCTATATGGCTTGTGATTCCTTACTATATGTTCCTTGGTCCCATCTATGTGTTTAATAATGTGGCTTGTGTTTTCTGTCTAGGGGGTCTATATTGACTATGTGTCATACTACTTCTACAAGCTCTGGCAAAATGCCCTTCTTTCCTACAGGTGTAACATATTATTGACCTTGACTTACCACAAGGGATCTGGGGTTTGGACTGATGGGTCTTTCCTGTATGTGCCTGTATACTTACCGTCCTCCATTTCTCCACCTTTTTTTCTCTGCGCCTAGCAATATTCTTGTGATGTTCAATAGTGCACTCTCTAAGATTAGCTACTGTGACCCCTTTCCAATTTGGCAAAGAAGTCTGCACCCTGACCCTCAATGCCTTATTGAGCATGTCCATTAGCACGGAAACAGCAACCTCACATTTGCAGAATTAGTGTTTACAAGTGTTCTTATCCAGACGGAGAGTTTTCTATTACTGTAAAAGACAAAAAAATTTTTTTAACAAGCTTCTAGGTCATGCGAAGTATTCATTCAATCCTTCTCATCCCATATTAAGGGTCTGTACATGGTCCAACAAACATTTCCGAGCTCATCTTGACTAGGGGCATTACTAGGAATGAATACTTCTTATATGGTAACTAAAAGAAATACCCGGGGGTTACCCTGTTTCTGTCCGCTTTCCTACTGGCAAATACTAATGTGCGGACGGGTTTTTCTCCATTTCTGACATTACTTTCTTGATTTTTATTTTATTTTTATTTTTTATTTTTTTACTATATATGTACACAAATGATACCATACAGCCACTTCCCCCGCAGGCTACTGCTCTTCTTTTACTGGTTGGATACTCCTCTGAGTGCATGAGAAATGGCTGAAACCAATCAGGTCGCCTTCTCCTCCTAAATAAAACTTCAACATTCATTAGTACATATATAGGTTACAGTCATATTTTTCATATTTTTATTATTTTCTATAGTTTGTCTGCTGGCCGTTACTGCTTCCACATCTACATATGGCGGTATACTTGCTTTCTCTTTTTCTTCCTACTTATTTATTGTTGCTACAAGTTCAAATAGTTCTTATATTTCCGTTCTTGTCTTATATGACTTTGGTTAGACATACCACCTGCAATACCTTAGGATCAAACTCACCAACCTCTCTTGCTGCCACAGGTTTAAACAATTTGTATGTCTGACCCTTTGTTTTCTAGATTTGATCAGGCATATTCTACTACCTACATTCTGCAGTACATCTGGCTCAAAGCTGCCCATCCTTGGAAATGTGGTTTTATCTTCCGCAGTCATACGTAACCATTCATTGCAAAAAGCCTCCGTGGGTGAACCATATTTTTCACACATTATAAACCTTGCTGACCCTCTCGGCCGCACTTCTGACCTTCTCGATCCCACTTCTTCAGCCTGAAACCTAGCTACCAAACGCCCACTTCTTGTGCAATTGGATCCCATCGCGGACTTTTTGCCAATAAACGCAATCCCCAATGCACACTGCAAATAGATGGTGAAAGACACCTAGCGCTTTCACTCGCTCCTTCTCCGCTGACGTACCACGACTCACTCCAGTAGTGACCACCACGTACCCAGTGATGCCATAACTAGCTTCTATTCACTGGAAATTTTTATGAGTAACTTACCTTTTCCAGTGAATATCAACCGTTGAAGATTTTCCTGAGAGAGACCAGCGAAAACTTCCCTTTTTGACTTATACAAATCACGCTTGCGTGTGCTCTACACAGCGCTAATGATACCGCGATTTTACGCAAAAGCTCGTAAAGGAGTATCAAGTTGCGCTATGTATCGCACCCACAAATATGCGGTCCAAACGCACAGCGTATAGGTACTTGTTACCTATCCACCTTACGATCACTGGAATCGAATCACAAGCTGCGAAACCTCAGCCAGAGCGTAATACAAAACCTTCAATTCACAATTTATATACTCCTGCACAATGCACAATTCTATATTATGCTCCTCTACAAATCTCCTCACGATTTGCATATTATCTCTATCTATATTAACGTGAGTCAGCCTCCTCACGCCACCAAGTCTCCACTTACTTGGTGTACCCACGGGACCCGAATTTCCGGGGTTCAAATCCTCTCACTCCACTTTCACTCACTCAAATACACCTTGTTTTTCTTTTCTGTACAGAATTTTTTTTACTCCCTCAGGTAGGCCGCTTTATCCCAGAGGTACTTACAGTTTGCTTTATCCCAGAGGTACTTACAGTTTTTAAACTACATTTCTAAGGTAACCTGTTTTTGAAATCGGATAGTTATGTGCTATTGTATTAAATGTATACTATCCCGCCTTTAATTGAACAAATACCGTGTAATTTGTACTTAGCGTCCATAATCCTACGCAACCTTGCGTAAACATGCGACCAGCGTGCCTTTTACGCCACTAGCGTTCTCCTGTACTTTGTCCGGACCACGTGTACAAACGTGCGTCTGCAATAAAACAAACCACACAGTCTCTATAAATGTGAGCAATACAAACTATAATCGCCCACAAACACAACCCACACTTGTTCTGTATAACCCTTTATGACTGGGCCAGAACTGCATTTTGTGTTTTTATAGTTCCTCCCTTAAATACATTTACTTCAAATTTACTATATAGCAAACAAATGTATCTGATTTCACACAGATCTATAATGACTAATAAATAATTTAAATGCTATAATTAAGATTGGATAGCTATCTTGCAGAACATACACTGATATAAATATACACATAATTATAATATATATATATATATATATATATATGTATCATTTACTAGCCTCGTCTGAGACACCTTACCTCTTCACTGCCTCTAATTTGCATATCAAAGATATTTGCATTTTACTACAAAAAAAAAGTAGTTACACAGGTTAATTTGCATTTCAATGGCTATACTCCACAAGTCTTGGAAGAAAAGAAAGAAAAAAAACCCAAAACTCTTTTCTTTTTCTTTTTCACAGACAAGAAGGGGAAAAAAATCACTTATCTCACCATTTACTCTCACTAGGCTCAATTGAAACTATTTGTAATTTACTATGGCATGGGTTAAATAAATTCATTGGTAACTCATAAATGGTGCTGGATGTGACAAAGGAAACTGATTGTTCTGAGCACACTGAAAATCAGCTATTTAGAAAGTGACCTTCCTAAAATGGCCACTGCTCCTCCCCCTTCCACATCCATGAGGTTTACGCAAGATGGTGGACACACCATGTGGCTAGGCCAAAATGGAGGACAAACCATGCGGCTCCTTTGTCACAAAGAAATCACACCCTATACAGGCACCAAAGTTACTTTAGACCTGAGTTTAAAAAAGTATACAAAATTTCTCAGCATGCTAACACAGCCATATCATGGATATGCAGCAACTTTTAAATGTACTTTTAAATTCTACTTAACAGATAAACAATCCAATCTAAATCAAACACAATATGACTTATTTGTACTTTGTTTTGCAACAATAAAAATTTGCTGTAGCATCTTAAATATTATGAGAAACACATTGTCCCTTGAATTTCATATCAGCGGCTTACTGATAACACAACAGAACACATGGATGCGATTTGTCAGCATCACGATGCATCCACCATTAGCTGATCAACCACAGCATTGCGTTTGTAATGTACAGTGCATCATTAAGACCGTGATATCGCAGACGCAGCCCCCATATGTGAATGCTGATTTGCTTTCTAACAAATATTTAAAATGCCCGCTCTAATATATACTGCGGACGCCAGGCGCATCTTTTTACCATATACGATAAAAGTGTGCTGTACGTTGCAAAACACTACATCCCTTAAGAGAAAACAATACACCCACACATTGTCTGAGTTCCAAAGCTCATTGATGTATATATTTGTTATTAAAAGGATATGTATTCAATATACCACAGTGTACAGTATATATATATATATATATATATATATATATATAGTTACATGATTACAATTTATACAGTAACCAGTTAATACAAACTAAATCAAATACATACAGTTACAGGCCAGCATACAATACCATTCCCTAAATGCATATTCCGCTCCATATCTCTCTCTCTCAGCAAATAATACAGGAACTGGGCAGACAGCATCTCGAACAGCACCCAGGGAAAAAGGACAGAGACTTCTGTGTGTCTCTTCAGCAATACACTGTGTAGTTTTGGGGGAGTGCACAGACTAGTCTAAGGGAGGGAACTTTCTCATTCATGATGAGTCACTGGTCAATTCATATGCAAACGAGGTTCAGCCTTGAAGACATTCAAAGGGCTGGCCTGAGTTTCCTGTCCATTACATGCTTGGAATATCCATTGTTCTAATAAGAGTGACTTTAGCTTTCATACATTTAATCATAACTACTCATAGCAATGTGCTACAACTTAATAACAAGCATCAAATTAATCTACACATTAATCTGGTTACTGTAATACCAAACATGACATGTCTATCTTGCTTCGTTCCAATAATACACATACATGACGTTACTCCATTAAATACATTTAAAACATTATGATGTCTGGCGCTTGATATGTTCAAATTATGTGCTGTATGAAATATGTGTCGAATCTTTCTCTGTGGCATGTCTGTGTAAATGCGTATGTTACCATATATTGCTGTGCTCGCTGCGCGTATTTGCAAGCTTAGCGACTCATAATGTGAGTCTGTATGTTCTCTCTATGTAATTTTTTTTTACTTCGACACCTTGTATAGAAAAGGATTTGTACATAAGCTGTCTGCATAATCATGCCACCTCTAGTGAAGAAACCTGATTTGTGGGGAAAGCGGTTAAGGTTTTTACCTCAGGAGACAGCTGTATCTGGTGTCCAGTCCCCTTCTAAGTATATATAACTAGAATTGGTGGCAAAAAGGGGGGGGGTTAATACCCATCATTGCTGCAGCTGGTACTTATTCAGAGGATGAGCTGTATATCCGGATATAAAAAGGTGGAAGTCAGTCTCCCTCCAGGATGTGGGGAGAAGCCGCCAGAGTGGGTAGGATCAGAGGGCGTGATGGTGGTCCCGCTGCTGGGCACTGGTCGGAAGACGCGTTTTGCCTATGTGAGGGGCTTGCTCACTGCTATATGCTCCTGCTGCAAATTATCCATTATTGGAATGATTTATGAGATTAAAAATGTTAATATAAAATAATAACTAAAATTAATTCTTGTCACTGCTGTGGCATATGACAGAAATATTCTCTCAATGTTAATTTTTGTTTCTTTGTACACATAGTTATTGTACATCTTTCAGGAGCCCTATATTTTAAAGTTCTAATAAACGTTATGTTTTAAACTTCTTCATTATTATAACTTTTTTCAATGAGTGCACCAGAAAAGAGTTTTTCTTTCTCTTTTGTTACATTTAGGTAAGTCAGTAGGATTCTATTGAACCCTTGGTGCACTGCCAACAGACATTAATGAGACAAGGTGGTCATTCCGAGTTGTTCGCTCACTGACGATTTTTGCAGTGCAGCGATTAAGTGAAAAAACAGCAAAAATGCACTTGCGCATGGTATGCAGCGCGCATGCGCTAAGTACTTTCACACAAAACTTTGTAGATTTACACAAGCTCAAGCGAGGTTTTTTCATCGCTCGAGTGATCGTAGTGTGATTGACAGGAAGTGGGTGTTTCTGGGCGGAAACTGCCCGTTTTTAGGGAGTGTGCTAAAAAACGCAGGCGTGCCAGGTAAAAACGCAAGAGTGGCTGGAGAAACGGGGGAGTGGCTGGCCAAACGCAGGGCGTGTTTGTGACGTCAAACCAGGAACTAAACGGACTGAGGTGATCGCAGTCTAGGAGTAGGTTCTGCTAATCTTTCGTTCGCTATTTTGCTAAGCTAAGATACACTCCCAGAGGGCGGCGGCCTAGCGTTTGCAATGCTGCTAAAAGCAGCTAGCGAGCGAACAACTCGGAATGAGGGCCACAGTCCTACAAATTAAGGTGGTAATTCAGAGTTGATCGCAGCAGCAAATTTGTTAGTAGTTGAGCAAAACCATGTGCACTGCAGGGGGGGCAGATATAACATGTGCAGAGAGAGTTAGATTTGGGTGGGTTATTTTGGTTCTATGCAGGGTAAATACTGGCTGCTTTATTTTTACACTGCAATTTAGATTTCAGCTTGAACACACCCCACCCAAATCTAACTCTATTTGAACATGATATATCTGCACCCAGGGCCGGATTAACAATGGGGCGGGTGGAGCTGTAGCTCCAGGCCCCCCATCAAAATAGGCCCACAGGATCTGCTTTGCTGCTGCTGCAGCCAGGGAATTTTATTCCCTGCTACAGCAAGAGCAGCCCCCTCCTGCCAGCAGCGTCGATGCCACTTCATGCCAGCCATACCCATGCTTCCAGGAGCCGCTCTGGCAGCAGCAGGGCCGCTGGCAGCGCAGGGGATACAGAAACAACCGTCAGGATGGAACAGTCACAGCCAGACACATGACTCGGGGGCGGAGCTACACGGGACTCGGGGGCGGAGTTACACGGGACTCAGGGCAGGCTGCTGCTCAGTTGCTCACATGCTGTGAGAGGGGAGAGGAGAAGCTGCTGCACATCATACAGGGACGGCCCAGCCTGTGAGACTGCACTCTGCTGTAGTGTGTAAGGTAAGAGTGAATGGAGGACACAGTGTGTGTGTGCTTCTATATGTGTGTGTGTGTCTTGATTGTGAACTTCTGCAGGGAGTAGGGTAAAATATAGCACAAGGGTGAGGAAGTGTGTCAGTGAGATAGAGCGCAAAGTGAGGGAGAGCGTCAGTGAGATAGAGCGCAGGCTGCAGGGTGAGGGAGAGCGTCAGTGAGATAGAGCGCAGGCTCCAGGATGAGGGAGAGCGTCAGTGTGATAGAGCGCAGGGTGAGGGAGAGCGTCAGTGTGATAGAGCGCAGGGTGAGGGAGAGCGTCAGTGTGATAGAGCGCAGGCTGCAGGGTGAGCGAGAGCGTCAGTGTGATAGAGCGCAGGCTGCAGGGTGAGGGAGAGCGTCCGTGTGATAGAGCGCAGGTTGCAGGGTGAGGGAGAGCGTCAGTGTGATAGAGTGCAGGCTGCAGGGGGAGGGAGAGCGTCATTAAGATAGAGCGCAGGCTGCGGAAGAGCGTCAGTAAGATAGAGAGTGCAGGGTGAGGATGTGTGTCAGTAAGATAGAGCGCAGGCTGCAGGGGGAGGGAGAGTGTCAGTGTGATAGAGCGCAGGCTGCAGGGTGAGGAAGTGTGTCAGTGTGATAGAGCGCAGCCTGCAGGGGGAGGGAGAGCGTCAGTAAGATAGAGCGCAGGCTGCGGAAGAGCGTCAGTAAGATAGAGCGCAGGGTGAGGAAGTGTGTCAGTAAGATAGAGCGCAGGCTGCAGGGGGGAGGAAGAGCGTCAGTGTGATAGAGCGCAGGCTGCAGGGTGAGGGAGAGCATCAGTGAGGTAGAGCGCAGGCTGCGGAAGAGCGTCAGTAAGATAGAGCGCAGTGTGAGGAAGTGTGTCAGTAAGAGAGAGCACAGGCTGTAGGGGGGAGGGAGAGAGTCAGTGTGATAGAGCGCAGGCTGCAGGGGGGAGGGAGAGCGTCAGTGTGATAGAGCGCAGGCTGCAGGGTGAGGGAGAGTGTCAGTAAGATAGAGCGCAGGCTGCAGGGTGAGTAAGTGTATCAGTAAGATAGAGCGCAGGCCGCGGGGGAGGGAGTGCGTAAGTGTGACAGAGCGCAGGCCACAGGCGGAGGGAGTGCATCAGTGTGATAGAGTGCAGGACACGGGGGATGGAAGTGCGTCAGTGTGATAGAGTGCAGGCCGCGGGGGGAGGGAGAGCGTCAGTGTGATAGAGCACAGGGCGCGGGGGAGGGAGTGCGTAGGTGTGATAGAGCGCAGGCCACAGGCGGAGGGAGTACATCAGTGTGATAGCGTGCAGGCCGCATGTTGGAGGGAGTGTGTATGTGTGATAGAGCGTAGGCCGCAGGGGGAAGGAGTGTGTCAGTGTGAGAGTAAGCAGATTGTGGGGGGAGGGAATGAATGTGAGTGATAGGGTGCCGGGAATGTGTGAGTGTGATGCGGTGCTGGGGGAGGGAATGTGCGAGTGTGATAGGGTGCCGGGGGAGGGAATGTGTGAGTGTGATAGGGTGCCGGGGGAGGGAATGTGTGAGTGTGATACGGTGCTGGGGGAGATGATGTGTGAGTGTGATAGGGTGCCGGAGGAGGGAATGTGTGAGTGTGATAGGGTGCCGGGGGAGGGAATGTGTGAGTGTGATACGGTGCTGGGGGAGGGAATGTGTGAGTGTGATAGGGTGCCGGGGGAGGGAATGTGTGAGTGTGATAGGGTGCCGGGGGAGGGAATGTGTGAGTGTGATAGGGTGCTGGGGGAGGGAATGAGTCAGTGTGATAGAACGCAGGCTGCAGGGGGGAGGGAGAGCGTCAGTGTGATAGAGCGCAGGCTGCAGGGTGAGGGAGAGCGTCAGTGAGGTAGAGCACAGGCTGCAGGGTGAGGGAGAGTGTCAGTGTGATAGAGCGCAGGCTGCAGGGTGAGGAAGTGTGTCAGTAAGATAGAGCGCAGGCCGCGGGGGGAGGGAGTGCGTAAGTGTGATAGAGCGCAGGCCACAGGTGGAGGGAGTGAATCAGTGTGATAGAGCGCAGGACACGGGGGATGGGAGTGCGTCAGTGTGATAGAGTGCAGGCCGCGGGGGGAGGGAGAGCGTCAGTTTGATAGAGCACAGGCCGCGGGGGAGGGAGTGCGTAGGTGTGATAGAGCGCAGGCCACAGGCGGAGGGAGTGCATCAGTGTGATAGCGTGCAGGCCGCATGTTGAGGGATTGTGTAAGTGTGATAGCGTGCAGGCCGCATGTTGGAGCGTCAGTTTGATAGAGCACAGGCTGCAGGGGGGAGGGAGTGCATAGGTGTGATAGAGCGCAGGCCACAGGCAGAGGGAGTGCATCAGTGTGATAGAGCGCAGGCCACGGAGGATGGGAGAGCGTCAGTGTGATAGAGCGCAGGCCGCGGGGGAGGGAGTGCGTAGGTGTGATAGAGCCCAGGCCACAGGCGGAGGGAGTGCATCAGTGTGATAGCGAGTAGGCCGCATGTTGGAGGGACTGTGTAAGTGTGATAGAGCGCAGGCCGCAGGGGGAGGGAGTATGTGAGTGTGATAGAGCGCAAGCCGCAGGGGAAAGGAGTGTGTCAGTGTGATAGTAAGCAGACCGTGGGGGGAGGGAATATGTGGGAGTGATAGGGTGCTGGGAATGTGTGAGTGTGATAGGGTGCAGGGGGACGGAATGTGTGAGTGTGATAGGGTGCCGGGGGAGGGAATATGAGTGTGTGATAGGGTGACGGGGAGGAAGTGTAGGGCCAATATTTTTTTCCTATTGCAGCTATTAAGTTTTGTTTCCTGTAGTGGGGACAGTGTTATTTCCTGTAAAAATTTTGGGGATTGGGTAAAAACCGTAATGGTCCAGACCCTAGAACGCCGGACAGGACCTGCTCCCTGCAGCAAACAGTCATTCTGGAGCATGTAGTACTTGTCCTCATCTGGGTGGTGTTATGTTCAGGAGGGTACTTGTGACAGCTGTCGCCAGGGAGGCAGTGAGGGAGAGATTACAGCCTCCCTGTATGATTCCAACCGTTACGGTGACAATGCTAAATTCCTTGTCATATAAACAACCCTTTATGAAGCTAAGAACACTGTACGCTGTTTGCTTAAGAAGTACCGTAATGGTACGCTATTGGCGTAGCGATCGCTCAGCCGTAGGCGAGACGCTCAAGCGTCACGTTCGCTCACGGCCCAGTGATCACAGGACACGTTATTGGCTATGTCTAGGGGAATGATTCGCTGTAGCGTAGCGTACGCTCGAGACCACGAGGAGGTCACCAGCGATGCAGACGCTCACAACACTGTACCTTTATGTTAAAACCTTATACCAATGAAATACACTGAATACCTTAATGTGAGTACAGGGTGTAAATGCAACCTTGTGTAACCTGACTAACTACAAAGCTGCTTGAGCGTCACCGACGCTCAAGTGAACACTTAACACTATAGAAAATGCACAGATACTGGTTTAGGTTCCAAAGCCTATTAACTGTATTATATCTAATATACTTGTAAAAGGGGATAACAGTACAAATGATACACTACAATATAACAGAGACTTCCTAACCACAGAACTAAACAATAAATACAAAAAGACAATACTACACTGACCTAAATGAAATACAGTACAATACTATAATACTATGAGAGATATAAGAGAAAAGAGGAGAGAGAGAGAGAGAGAGAGAGAGAGATTGAGAGAGAGAGAGAGAGAGAGATTGGCTCACAGAAAGACAATGATTACGGAGAGAAACTTACGCACAAAGGGTATGATCGCCTGCGCCTCGATATCCAGCTCCCGGTTATCAGCAGATAACCGTTGATGAGAGAGTGAGAGCTGGATGTGGTCGGCCTGCCTATTTATGCCCCACACACAATGCAATCTCCTGGTCCTACAATCCCATTGTCCATTGGCCGAAGGAATTCGGCCCTGCATCATAACAAAAGGTCATAGGGTGATTCATACAGGTGGGCTGTGACGATTTCCAACAGCTCAGGTGGGTGGGAAACTGGGTTTCCCGCCGCATACCTGAGTATGTGTAAATAATAGAAATGGACATAAACTTCTTATGTCCATAACTATTCGCACGAGCGATTAATACGCTCCAAACCAACACCGGAATATTGCTAATTAAATACTCTTCCGATGGGTACCAAACACTGCTGTATGATTCCTGTTAGACCCTTCGTACGATATAAAGAGGGATTCCTCAGCTCTGGGACATTGTATTTTAACCAAACTTTCAGAATCTATCAAAGGGACCATGATCTATAAACTACATTAATTGTGAAAATATGTAACGAATGAGTCGCACGCTACGACCACATAAACTCTACCGTAAATACGCATACCGCGCCTGCGTGTGCACGCTATTGCGGGTATGCGCTTCCACGGGAGAGCGTACGCACGCGCAGCGCGGACCAGTGTGCGGTGCAAATATGGCAACGTGCATTGAGACATTTTTCTGACTTTGACAGTCCACCCTTTGGCAGTCAATAATAACTGCCACAAAACATTTAAGGAGAAAAATGTAAGTCAGGGGTTAATTGATTTCCATGGTTGGGTAGGGGAGAAGAGTGGAGTAGGTGTGAAGA
This sequence comes from Pseudophryne corroboree, assembly GCF_028390025.1. Taxonomy (NCBI): domain Eukaryota; kingdom Metazoa; phylum Chordata; class Amphibia; order Anura; family Myobatrachidae; genus Pseudophryne; species Pseudophryne corroboree. The sequence goes on along the minus strand of NC_086452.1, from coordinate 184,569,270 downwards.
GGGTATGACCTAGTGAGAAAGTAGAAGCATGTGTGTATGAGTCCATGTTTGGAGGGTCATGTATCATCGTGCCGTACGTGTGGTAAATCAAGCTTCGAGGTATTGCGAAGTATACATTTGAATTCCTTCTTGTCCTGTGGTACAGGTCTGTGGATGGGCTGTCAAACTCTACCGAGCTCATTTCGGCTGTGGTTGTAACAAAATGGGGATGCACATTTTAGTTGATGATACATGAATGGGGGAGGTATGTGGTTGCTGCTATCTGTGCCTGTATTCCCTATCGTCTATGTGTGTCGTTACCTGGGGGTTGCAGAGATGAAGATAAAGAACACTTACGAAAAATGCAATGATATTCTATGTCAGGGAAATGTACATCTGTCGTCGAAGTTGTTTTCGGTATCTGTTGAGAGTCGTCTTCTTTGCGCTGTATTGCTCCTTGGGCATGAGCAAATAGCTTTGTCTGAGCCATCAGATTTACAAAAAAATGTTGGGCTAGCGTGAGTTTAAAAGTACTAGGGAAACTGGGGATCCATGGCAAAGTTCATCAAGTGTCCATATTTAAAGTTGTCAAATCTTCTTCTTTGGTCAATCCGTTGTCTGTATACATCTCGTCTCGTCAGCTTCCTCGTCCAAGGGGGTCTTTGTATCTTGGAGAAAAGCAGAAAAACAGGTGAAAGAAACGGACCGTATAATCGCATTTTCATCACATTCTGGTTTCTATCATTGGGTCATAAATCAAATCCAGGTTAATTACGGTTTCCTCACTCCTCAAGCTCATCACTTTTGTACTTTGTTTGCACCTCATTAAAGCCTGCCCGCATCTAAATATCAATCCAATCGATATAACGACACCCAAGATACATAGTAGGAACTTTCCAACATCCATTATGACTCCTTGAGCCCAGTCTCCTAAACCGGAGAACCAATTTCGCGGGTTCAACCATGACACCCAACCAGTCAGCTCATTACCTACAGCAGCAAGGGTGAGATTGTGTTTTCGACGAAATTCCCACTTTAATTGCAGAATATCGTCCATCTTTTGGTCTATGACCTCTACCGGATCCTCGGTGCTATTTGTGATATACGTGCAACACTTTATGCCGTACTGTGTTGCCAATGTAACACAATATCCGCCTGTTACTGCTGTAAGATAATTAAGAACCATCCTATGCTGAACTAGTTCTGTTTTGTAAGCTTGAAGTTCTCTTCCAGTGTATCTAAACGTGTCATCATACATTTCAGTGATATTATCTAACAAATTGGCGAGTGCGGAAATGTATCTATAATTCATCACTCCCCGAGCGGTACGAGTGAAATCTAACGCTACCAGAACCTGAATCCCGGTGGATTCATGGATAAGATCAGAGGCCGGATGCTCTAACCTTTCTGACAGTTGTCTTTTAACTCGGTGCTCGTAATGAGTGTGAGTATAAGGAGCTTGGGCACCACGGTGTATGTCCTTCATTTTGTCATGTGTAACAGTCATCACTTCAGGCAATACTTTTCCAATATAACACAATCCTTCAGAGTTTGGGGCAAGCCACTTGTACGCCTTTCTCCCGCATATGAAATATGCATCATCGGGGAGAACATATGGGACGGAGAAGGACATGACCATGTTACAAACCTTCCAGGTGAAATCTCCTGACCCTAATTCTTCCATCTGCCTAATGCACGTATCGGTTTGTACGATATGTGCACAGTATCCTGGTGATACCTCTCCAACTCTAGTAATCCTATTTCCTAAGGTATATCGATACCGGAAAGATTTTCCTCTACTGGCTATGTGGCGTACCAGCTCTGTATCTGTAGGCATTCTATCTGCTCTGTGTGAAAAGGTCATGGTAAGGTTGCTCCATGACACTTCCCAATTTCCCGGTTTTCTGGGATTGGAGATGTTAAAACATATGAGGGACCTATCCACATGGTATTGGTGGAGCTTCAAACTAGGAGGGCTGGAGATGTTAAACCTCCGGTCCACCGGTCTCCCACCACTTAGCTCAAGTACCTCCCCTAACGTTAAAGGAAATGGTACTAGCCCTGATTTACTGTGACCCTGAGGTACTTGAGAGCATACCCAACAATCTGTTTGGTTTAACACGTTACCCACTAGAGAGTGATAGTCACTCAATGGATGCCGGTCCATATGGATATTAAAACTAGATTGGCATTTCTTTATGCATCCATCTTCAACCAGATTATCACAGAGCCTACAGATACAATTTTCTTCAGCTAACAATCCATCACAATTTCTTCTATCGGATCGTTTTCTGATACTCGCCTTTGCTTGTTGGTTTGGTTGATCTTGGAAAACTACGCCTCCATCATCATAATCGGAACCCATTCCAGAACCTCTCTCGACCTCTATGGTACTCTCGCCGGAACAGACTGCTCTGGTCAACATCATGGTTAACATCAAAATCCGGATCACAGTCTCTTGGGGCAAGTCCATCTTTGAGGAGGAAATAGAGAAGAATGAGAAGGGGGAAAAATAAATTTTTAAGGGAGAGGGGCTGGGAAGTGGAGAAAAACAATAAAAGGGAGAAGGGAGTCGACAACTGCTTTCGGTCTTCAAGGCTCAGGTGCCGCCTCAGTCCTCCTGGAACAGACACTCTAGTGATACAACCTCTACCGTCTGTTCCTTATCACGGGACTTCTCTGGATCAGCAACCTTTTTGCAGTGGGATGAATGGACCCAAGTCTCTCTCTCAGCAACCTTCAATGCTGTGGTGCTAGTCAATAAGACCTGGTATGGTCCTTCCCATCTATCAATAAGACAACCTGAGCGTAGAAAATTTCGTATCATTACATAATCCCCAGGTTCAATGTCATGACAATTACTATCTGGTAAATCAGGAATCACCAACTTCAGATTATCATTTTGATTCCTCAACTGCTTACTCATGTTAATCAAGTACTTTACAGTTACTTCATTGTTACATTTCAAATCATCCTGAGGGTTAATCATGACATGCGGTTGTCGACCAAACAGAATTTCAAAAGGAGACAGATTAAGAGGGGACCTGGGAGTGGTTCTGATGCTATACAAAACAATGGGTAAAGCTTCTGGCCACGTCAATCCTGTCTCTGCCATTACTTTACTCAATTTATTTTTAATAGTGCTGTTCACTCTTTCGACCTTCGCACTCGCCTGTGGACGGTACGGAGTGTGCAGCTTGCTATCAATTCCCATCAACTTACACATTCCTTGAAAGACATCACCTGTAAAATGGGTACCTCTATCACTTTCAATGATTCTAGGGATACCATATCTACATACAAATTCCTGCACAATTTTCTTAGCTGTAAACATAGCGGTATTTGTAGCTGCTGGAAAAGCTTCGACCCAATTCGAGAAAACATCTATACAAACAAGTACATATTTCAAATTTCTACATGGGGGTAATTGAATGAAGTCAATTTGTATTACTTGGAAAGGGCCGCCGGCAGGTGGGATATGGGATGGTTCTGTAGGTATTGCCTTTCCAATATTCTTTCTCAGACAGGTAAGGCATGACATTGCTCTTTTACCCGCATGAGAGGAGAATCCTGGGGCGCACCAGTATGCTCTTACCAATTTGCACATCCCCTCCTTGCCTAGATGAGTCAGCCCGTGAGCTGCTTCAGCCAGACATGGAAGGTATGCCCTGGGGGCCACTGGTTTACCATGTCCATCCGTCCAGAGCCCTGAGGACTCCTGGCCATATCCCTTTGCCTTCCAGACTGCTCTTTCCTGTGTGGAACACAAATTCTGCATCTCACACAACTTCTGTGTGTTGATGGTATTAAATACCATCAACTGTGTGGTGTCTGTCCGTGTGGGGGTAGCAGCTGCAAGCTTTGCGGCTTCGTCTGCTCGGCTGTTACCAAGGGATACTGGGTCTTGACTATATGTATGTGCTTTACTGTGGACCCTGCTCCCAATGTCGTGTGTTGTGTTGTTGTCTAGGGGGTTGAAAAGATCTTTGTACATTCTTTGTTCTACATTCTCGTGCAAAGTGTCCCGGTCTGTTACAAGAAAAATATGTTATTACACTTGCCTTACCCACAGGATTCGGTGGTACATACGCAGGCTGCCTTGTGGTCAGCGCCTGTATACTTACGGACATCAACTTATCACTTTGCGACTCCCTGTGCCTAGTGATATTTCTGTCGTGATCAATAGCAGCCTCTCTCAAGGTGGACACTGACAGACCTCGCCAACATGGCTGCGTGGTCTGTACCCTAGCTTTTAATGTTTCTTTCAAACCATCCATCAGTACAGATACTGCTACTTCTCGATGGTTTGGGTTGGTCTTAATGTCTTCTATACCAGTGTACTTTGCCATTTCTAATAGTGCCCGGTGAAAATATTCTGTTGCCGTTTCGGACTCCTTTTGCTTAATGGAAAATATTTTATTCCATTTAACAACAGCAGGGAAATACTCCTTTAGCTGTAAATTTATCCTTTTTACATTATCCTTGTTGTACACGTCTGTAAGCGGTACATCTTTATCCAATGCACAATCAGCTAAAAACTGAGTTGCATCAACATTGGAAGGTAAACAAGCTCTTAGCAGTATCTGCCAATCCTTGTTGTTGGGTTCTACAGTGTTACCTAAATCCCTGATGTATTTTTGGCTAGCAACTAAATCCTTCCTGGGGTCAGGAAATTCGGACACTATTGTTCTTAATTCCATTCTGGAAAATGGAGTGTACATGGCAATGTTCCTTATGGGAGTGGCTCCAGACACATCTGTTTTTCCATTGGGAACTGCTATTACCCTTACAGGAGCAATTCTAACAGCCTCTTCCTGTGTAGATTCTACTGCTTGTTGTGGTACAATTGTTTCAGTGTAGTGCATGGTGCCGTACTTACCCGTTGACACGACCTCACCTATCCCTCCGCTAGGGGCTTTCACTAATCTCGTGGGTGTCGCTGTGCCTACTGTGGTCTCTGCTATGGTGGCTGCAAGAGAGAGAGCTGAAATTGTTGCTGAATCGTCTTCTTGATCACACTCCTGAGGAAGGTTCAAAACAGGGTACAACTTGCACGGGTTAATACTTGCATGAGTTATTTGGTTAACATCATTAACATTTACAGTGTTACTAAGAGTTTGTGTTTTACAACCCAGTGCGTTTCTCTCCGCAATCAACTTCTCTCCTGCAATGTATGGTGGAGGAGGAGCTGTGGCAATCAACTTCCTGACTGCCCCAGATCCTGCCGCCAGAGCCAAACCTCTCTGTATCTCACCTTCCTGGTGCCATAACTGTAAACAATCATGATGCTGAATTCGTCTCTTTGCTGATTTTACGAGACATATCCTCCTCCTTAAATTTTGTAACACTTCTGGACTGAAGCTACCTATTCTTGGGAATTTGTCCCTGTCTTGTACTGTCATTCTCTCCCATTCATCACATAAAACCTCTGTGTGACTACCGTATTTTTCACACATTACATATCGTGCCGACCCAACTGGTCGGTTCACAGAATCAACTTGAACCAGGGTTGATCGCCCCCTACCTGAGCAACTGGCCCCCATAGTCTGCAGGTGTTGCTTAGTCCTCCTTGGATCTCTGTATCAAGGTTTTCAGCAAGCCTTTACAGACAACCAAATTACTCCACAGTAGGCCGGCGGTGGCGGTTTACCGAGTACCCCACTCACTCGCCCACCTCGACCAATACGACCTGATCACACCGACGTGGTGCTGGCGTACTCGATACAGGGCCCCTATGGAACCTTCAGTTTACTGGAACATATGAGGGTTACCCGCAGGACACTTACTCTTTCCAGTAAAGGTGGGGTTGTTAGATAGTTCCTGAGTGACCAGCGAACTTCCCTTCCAAAAATAAAAAATTACACAAATCACGTCAGAATGTACAAATAGCGTTTGTGACCACTTTACTCTAATGGTATTAGGTCAGATTACTAACTACTGCACACAATTACGTGCGGTCCAATCGTTCAGTACACGAGCACTACTTGTCATGTACTGAAAGACCAATGGAATCGATGTTTCCGGCCGCGATTCCTTCAGCAAGAGCTTATGGCCTATATGGGTTCTGCACCAACACCCCAGGCGTTGTGCCACTGGACTTTTATAGCGGACCTTTTACCTTACGACCTCCTGGTCTTGTTACCTTATGACCTCCTGGTCTTGTTACCTTATGACCTCCTGGTCTTGTTACCTTATGACCTCCTGGTCTTGTTACCTTATGGTCCGCTATACTCTAATGCTCAAATATTATTTAACCAGGGATGCCTCCCTAGCCACCGTATATGTCACTTACACGTATGTCCCTTGACGAGTACCCGGCTTTCCTTTTGGTTCCACCTTAAAGTTATATAAACTTTTGTATACAAAACACACTCACTCAACACATGTACACTTTGTTTCTATATCTATTTCTGCGCAGAAATTGTCTTTAGGCCAAAAGTGTTACCAATTAGGAGCAGGATCTGTTAAACTAAATTTCAGATTTTTCCAAAAATAGATTTGCGTTATTTACCGCGTCGCGTTATCTACCGCTGTGCGTTAATTATCGCCTTTGCGTTACTTCACTTTATCACAACTTGAGCTACGTGGGCGTAACCGGACGCTACGTTGCGTAATGTACGCTGCGTGCGTCTGCCTTTGGATTGCGTACGCTAGTCTTTGTTAGCGACACGTGTACGCAATGCAAAGATCCACCGTAACACAATATATTTTTATCAATGTAAATGATCCCTGATCATCTACCGCAATCCACACTGACTGCCTCGTATCTCAGACAAACCGTGTGTTTGTTCTATACTTTAACTATTACCTCTACTATGAAATAACAGCAAATCTCTTTTTAGCACTTTCTATCAACTATAAAATTGGCAAACAGGAATAGTGATATACGAAAATGAAACAGAAATGCAGATATATGCGTGCGTACGCAAGACAAGAGAAAAATAAACAGTTTTAAAAAGACACAAGCGTTTTGTTCTTACTTCCGGTTACCGGGTTCCTTCAGCACTCTTTGTCTAAGCGAAGCAGACGCTTATCCCGCCAGCACTATGAGACAATCTCCCACCCTTTGCTGGGGGATAATGTCTGCTGATCTACCTAGTGCAGATGTGAGAAGTATAGGACGAGTCCCCAATTGACAATGCTAAATTCCTTGTCGTATAAACAACCCTTTATGAAGCTAAGAACACTGTACGCTGTTTGCTTAAGAAGTACCGTAATGGTACGCTATTGGCGTAGCGATCGCTCAGCCGTAGGCGAGACGCTCAAGCGTCACGTTCGCTCACGGCCCAGTGATCACAGGACACGTTATTGGCTATGTCTAGGGGAATGATTCGCTGTAGCGTAGCGTACGCTCGAGACCACGAGGAGGTCACCAGCGATGCAGACGCTCACAACACTGTACCTTTATGTTAAAACCTTATACCAATGAAATACACTGAATACCTTAATGTGAGTACAGGGTGTAAATGCAACCTTGTGTAACCTGACTAACTACAAAGCTGCTTGAGCGTCACCGACGCTCAAGTGAACACTTAACACTATAGAAAATGCACAGATACTGGTTTAGGTTCCAAAGCCTATTAACTGTATTATATCTAATATACTTGTAAAAGGGGATAACAGTACAAATGATACACTACAATATAACAGAGACTTCCTAACCACAGAACTAAACAATAAATACAAAAAGACAATACTACACTGACCTAAATGAAATACAGTACAATACTATAATACTATGAGAGATATAAGAGAAAAGAGGAGAGAGAGAGAGAGAGAGAGAGAGAGATTGAGAGAGAGAGAGAGAGATTGGCTCACAGAAAGACAATGATTACGGAGAGAAACTTACGCACAAAGGGTATGATCGCCTGCGCCTCGATATCCAGCTCCCGGCTATCAGCAGATAACCGTTGATGAGAGAGTGAGAGCTGGATGTGGTCGGCCTGCCTATTTATGCCCCACACACAATGCAATCTCCTGGTCCTACAATCCCATTGTCCATTGGCCGAAGGAATTCGGCCCTGCATCATAACAAAAGGTCATAGGGTGATTCATACAGGTGGGCTGTGACGATTTCCAACAGCTCAGGTGGGTGGGAAACTGGGTTTCCCGCCGCATACCTGAGTATGTGTAAATAATAGAAATGGACATAAACTTCTTATGTCCATAACTATTCGCACGAGCGATTAATACGCTCCAAACCAACACCGGAATATTGCTAATTAAATACTCTTCCGATGGGTACCAAACACTGCTGTATGATTCCTGTTAGACCCTTCGTACGATATAAAGAGGGATTCCTCAGCTCTGGGACATTGTATTTTAACCAAACTTTCAGAATCTATCAAAGGGACCATGATCTATAAACTACATTAATTGTGAAAATATGTAACGAATGAGTCGCACGCTACGACCACATAAACTCTACCGTAAATACGCATACCGCGCCTGCGTGTGCACGCTATTGCGGGTATGCGCTTCCACGGGAGAGCGTACGCACGCGCAGCGCGGACCAGTGTGCGGTGCAAATATGGCAACGTGCATTGAGACATTTTTCTGACTTTGACAACGGCTATTACCCCATCTCTGGATTATACAGGGAGGTTGTAATCTTTCCCTCCCCAACTCCCTGGTGACAGCTCCCCACAGGTAGGACACCCCCTGGACAGAGACGAGCACTACAACCTCCAGGAAGCTGGTCCGGTTTTGCTTTCCAGGTTCCGAACTGTTCCGGTTTCTATCTAATCCCGTTTCTTTTTCCATGTACAGTAGGTGCTGTTTTATTACATTCCAGTGGGGAGAGAATGTGTGTGACAATAGGTGTCTCAATCCTCGCACATTCGGACGCATGCATGTACAGATGTAGCCAGTCAGTCTTCCCCCTGTTTGGCCCTGTCCAGGCGACACCCTCTCTCCAACCCCACACCATCTATCCACCAGTCCTGATACGTATCTCTTCTTAGCAAGTTAGCATAGCTATTATTTAAAAGGTAAGGTCTTTTTTACATATAGAAAGATTTCACATTTACAGTATGACATCACTAAGCAACCCGTAGCCTCTTTCGTTGAGAGGTTTCATATTTACGTCATCACTATATTTTTCATATTACGGTCATGTTAACAAGATGTTTTCCTTTTCCATTTGTAGATTGTCACATTACACTATTGATATAAGAGAAGAAGGGAGGGAGATGGAGTTTTTCAAGGTAGGCGCTAGTCACACCCTATGGCACAGGCCACATCCCCTGTGCAGACAGACCCTCATAACATCAACCACACCCCCCCATTACTAGTCATACCCCCACAGCGTATTTCACTTCCTCTGCGGTGGCATATAATAGGCCCTTCATAAATTTCAGCTCCAGGCCCATGTGGACCTTAATCTGGCACTGTCTGCACCCCCTGCAGTGCACAAGGTTTTGCCCAACTGCTAATAAATTTGCTGCTGCAATCAAATCTGAATTAGGCCCTAAGTAAAAACGTTGGTTTTTCATTATTTACATTCCATATCTTTTTAGTGTGGGAACACACTTATTTTACTATTACTGGAGTATAGTTGTTGAACCATGTGGTAACCAGCCCACACTACTGATTTTAAGATGTGTGTATGTATATATATATATATATATATATATATTAGTGATGATCGGGTTCGGTTTCTCGGAAACCGAACCCACCCGAACTTCAGCCTTTTTACACGGGTCCGAGCCGTACTCGGATTCTCCCGTGTGGCTCGGGTAAACTGAGCGCGCCCGAACGTCATCATCCCGCTGTCGGATTCTATATAAGCAGCCGCGCGTCGCCGCCATTTTCACACGTGCATTGAGACTGATAGGGAGAGGACGTGGCTGGCGTCCTCTCCGTTTATATAGTTATAGTAGTTAGTTGATCTGATTGCTACTGCTTAGCTAATTGTGGGGAGGATTGGGGAGCAGCTGTTAGGACTCAGGAGGAGTACAGTGCAGAGTTTTGCTAGTTTTTTTTTATCCGTTCTCTGCCTGAAAAAAACGCTCCATACCATATCTGTGCTCAGCCTCAGTGTGCTGCATGATATATCTAACTGTGCTGAGTGCTCACACTGCTTAATTGTGGGGGAGACTGGGGAGCAGCTATAGCAGGAGTACAGTGCACAGTTTTGCTGACAGTGACCACCAGTATACGTTTGTCTGCCTGAAAAACACTCCTGTGGTGTCTTTTTTTCTTTATACTATAAGTATAAACGCAGTCTGCTGACAGTGTCCACCAGGTCCATTATACTGTATATAGCAGTACGGTAGGCCACTGCTGTACCTACCTCTGTGTCTTCAGTCACTCGTCGTCATACATAAAGTATACTATCCATCCATCTACATTGTATACCTGTGGTGTCTTTTTTTCTTTATACTATAAACGCAGTCTGCTGACAGTGTCCACCAGGTCCATTATACTGTATATAGCAGTACGGTAGGCCACTGCTGTACCTACCTCTGTGTCTTCAGTCACTCGTCGTCATACATAAAGTATACTATCCATCCATCTACATTGTATACCTGTGGTGTCTTTTTTTCTTTATACTATAAACGCAGTCTGCTGACAGTGTCCACCAGGTCCATTATACTGTATATAGCAGTACGGTAGGCCACTGCTGTACCTACCTCTGTGTCTTCAGTCACTCGTCGTCATACATAAAGTATACTATCCATCCATCTACATTGTATACCTGTGGTGTCTTTTTTTCTTTATACTATAAACGCAGTCTGCTGACAGTGTCCACCAGGACCATTATACTGTATATAGCAGTACGGTAGGCCACTGCTGTACGTACCTCTGTGTCTTCAGTCACTCGTCGTCATACATAAAGTATACTATCCATCCATCTACATTGTATACCTGTGGTGTCTTTTTTTCTTTATACTATAAACGCAGTCTGCTGACAGTGTCCACCAGGTCCATTATACTGTATATAGCAGTACGGTAGGCCACTGCTGTACCTACCTCTGTGTCTTCAGTCACTCGTCGTCATACATAAAGTATACTATCCATCCATCTACATTGTATACCTGTGGTGTCTTTTTTTCTTTATACTATAAACGCAGTCTGCTGACAGTGTCCACCAGGTCCATTATACTGTATATAGCAGTACGGTAGGCCACTGCTGTACCTACCTCTGTGTCTTCAGTCACTCGTCGTCATACATAAAGTATACTATCCATCCATCTACATTGTATACCTGTGGTGTCTTTTTTTCTTTATACTATAAACGCAGTCTGCTGACAGTGTCCACCAGGTCCATTATACTGTATATAGCAGTACGGTAGGCCACTGCTGTACCTACCTCTGTGTCTTCAGTCACTCGTCGTCATACATAAAGTATACTATCCATCCATCTACATTGTATACCTGTGGTGTCTTTTTTTCTTTATACTATAAACGCAGTCTGCTGACAGTGTCCACCAGGACCATTATACTGTATATAGCAGTACGGTAGGCCACTGCTGTACGTACCTCTGTGTCTTCAGTCACTCATCGTCATACATAAAGTATACTATCCATCCATCTACATTGTATACCTGTGGTGTCTTTTTTTCTTTATACTATAAACGCAGTCTGCTGACAGTGTCCACCAGGTCCATTATACTGTATATAGCAGTACGGTAGGCCACTGCTGTACCTACCTCTGTGTCTTCAGTCACTCGTCGTCATACATAAAGTATACTATCCATCCATCTACATTGTATACCTGTGGTGTCTTTTTTTCTTTATACTATAAACGCAGTCTGCTGACAGTGTCCACCAGGTCCATTATACTGTATATAGCAGTACGGTAGGCCACTGCTGTACCTACCTCTGTGTCTTCAGTCACTCGTCGTCATACATAAAGTATACTATCCATCCATCTACATTGTATACCTGTGGTGTCTTTTTTTCTTTATACTATAACCGCAGTCTGCTGACAGTGTCCACCAGGTCCATTATACTGTATATAGCAGTACAGTAGGCCACTGCTGTACCTACCTCTGTGTCTTCAGTCACTCGTCGTCATACATAAAGTATACTATCCATCCATCTACATTGTATACCTGTGGTGTCTTTTTTTCTTTATACTATAAACGCAGTCTGCTGACAGTGTCCACCAGGTCCATTATACTGTATATAGCAGTACGGTAGGCCACTGCTGTACCTACCTCTGTGTCTTCAGTCACTCGTCGTCATACATAAAGTATACTATCCATCCATCTACATTGTATACCTGTGGTGCCTTTTAGTTGTGCGCATTAAAATATGGAGAACAAAAATGTGGAGGTAAAAAAAAATAGGGAAAGATCAAGATCCACTTCCACCTCGTGCTGAAGCTGCTGCCACTAGTCATGGCCGAGATGATGAAATGCCATCAACGTCGTCTGCCAAGGCCGATACCCAAAGTCATAGTACAGAGCATGTAAAATCCAAAACACAAAAGATCAGTAAAAAAATGACCCAAAAATCAAAATTAAAAGCGTCTGAGGAGAAGCGTAAACTTGCCAATATGCCATTTACGACACGGAGTGGCAAGGAACGGCTGAGGCCGTAGCCTATATTCATGGCTAGTGGTTCAGCTTCACATGAGGATGGAAGCACTCATCCTCTCGCTAGAAAAAAGAAAAGACTTAAGCTGGCAAAAGCACAGCAAAGAACTGTGCGTTCTTCGAAATCACAAATCCCCAAGGAGAGTCCAATTGTGTCGGTTGCAAAGCCTGACCTTCCCAACACTGGACGGGAAGAGCTTGCACCTTCCACCATTTGCACGCCCCCTGCAAGTGCTGGAAGGAGCACCCACAGTCCAGTTCCTGATAGTCAAATTAAAGATGTCACTGTTGAAGTACACCAGGATGAGGATATGGGTGTTGCTGGCGCTGGGGAGGAAATTGACAAGGAGGATTCTGATGGTGAGGTGGTTTGTTTAAGTCAGGCACCCGGGGAGACACCTGTTGTCCGTGGGACGAATATGGCCATTGACATGCCTGGTCAAAATACAAAAAATATCAGCTCTTCGGTGTGGAATTATTTCAACACAAATGCAGACAACAGGTGTCAAGCCGTGTGTTGCCTTTGTCAAGCTGTAATAAGTAGGGGTAAGGACGTTAACCACCTCGGAACATCCTCCCTTATACGTCACCTGCAGCGCATTCATCATAAGTCAGTGACAAGTTCAAAAACTTTGGGTGACAGCGGAAGCAGTCCACTGACCACTAAATCCCTTCCTCTTGTAACCAAGCTCCTGCAAACCACACCACCAACTCCCTCAGTGTCAATTTCCTCCTTACCCAGGAAAGCCAATAGTCCTGCAGGCCATGTCACTGGCAAGTCTGATGAGTCCTCTCCTGCCTGGGATTCCTCTGATGCATCCTTTAGTGTAACGCCTACTGCTGCTGGCGCTGCTGTTGTTGCTGCTGGGAGTCGATCGTCATCCCAGAGGGGAAGTCGGAAGACCACTTGTACTACTTCCAGTAAGCAATTGACTGTCCAACAGTCCTTTGCGAGGAAGATGAAATATCACAGCAGCCATCCTGCTGCAAAGCGGATAACTGAGGCCTTGGCAGCCTGGGCGGTGAGAAACGTGGTTCCGGTATCCATCATTACTGCAGAGGCAACTAGAGACTTGATTGAGGTACTGTGTCCCCGGTACCAAATACCATCTAGGTTCCATTTCTCTAGGCAGGCGATACCGAAAATGTACACAGACCTCAGAAAAAGAGTCACCAGTGTCCTAAAAAATGCAGTTGTACCCAATGTCCACTTAACCACGGACATGTGGACAAGTGGAGCAGGGCAGACTCAGGACTACATGACTGTGACAGCCCACTGGGTAGATGTATTGCCTCCCGCTGCAAGAACAGCAGCGGCGGCACCAGTAGCAGCATCTCGCAAACGCCAACTCGTTCCTAGGCAGGCTATGCTTTGTATCACCGCTTTCCAGAATACGCACACAGCGGAAAACCTCTTACGGCAACTGAGGAAGATCATCGCAGAATGGCTTACCCCAATTGGACTCTCCTGGGGATTTGTGGCATCGGACAACGCCAGCAATATTGTGCATGCATTACATCTGGGCAAATTCCAGCACGTCCCATGTTTTGCACATACCTTGAATTTGGTGGTGCAGAATTATTTAAAAAACGACAGGGGCGTGCAAGAGATGCTGTCGGTGGCCAGAAGAATTGCGGGCCACTTTCGGCGTACAGGCACCGCGTATAGAAGACTGGAGCACCACCAAAAACACCTGAACCTGCCCTGCCATCATCTGAAGCAAGAGGTGGTAACGAGGTGGAATTCAACCCTCTATATGCTTCAGAGGATGGAGGAGCAGCAAAAGGCCATTCAAGCCTATACATCTGGCCACGATATAGGCAAAGGAGGTGGAATGCACCTGACTCAAGCGCAGTGGAGAATGATTTCAACGTTGTGCAAGGTTCTGCAACCTTTTGAACTTGCCACACGTGAAGTCAGTTCAGACACTGCCAGCCTGAGTCAGGTCATTCCCCTCATCAGGCTTTTGCAGAAGAAGTGGAAAGAGATTGAAGGAGGAGCTAAAACAGAGCGATTCCGCTAGGCATGTGGGACTTGTGGATGGAGCCCTTCATTCGCTTAACCAGGATTCACGGGTGGTCAATCTGTTGAAATCAGAGCACTACATTTTGGCCACCGTGCTCGATCCTAGATTTAAAACCTACGTTGTATCTCTCTTTCCGGCAGAAACAAGTCTGCAGAGGTTCAAAGACCTGCTGGTGAGAAAATTGTCAAGTCAAGCGGAACGTGACCCGTCAACATCTCCTCCTTCACATTCTCCCGCAACTGGGGGTGCGAGGAAAAGGCTACGAATTCCGAGCCCACCCGCTGGCGGTGATGCAGGGCAGTCTGGAGCGAGTGCTGACATCTGGTCCGGACTGAAGGACCTGCCAACGATTACTGACATGTCGTCTACTGTCACTGCATATGATTCTCTCACCATTGAAAGAATGGTGGAGGATTATATGAGTGACCGCATCCAAGTAGGCACGTCAGACAGTCCGTACGTATACTGGCAGGAAAAAGAGGCAATTTGGAGGACCTTGCACAAACTGGCTTTATTCTACCTAAGTTGCCCTCCCTCCAGTGTGTACTCCGAAAGAGTGTTTAGTGCCGCCGCTCACCTTGTCAGCAATCGGTGTACGAGGTTACTTCCAGAAAATGTGGAGAAGATGATGTTCATTAAAATGAATTATAATCAATTCCTCCGTGGAGACATTCACCAGCAGCAATTGCCTCCAGAAAGTACATGGGGACCTGAGATGGTGGATTCCAGTGGGGACGAATTAATAATCTGTGAGGAGGGGGATGTACACAGTGAAAGGGGTGATGAATCGGACGATGATGATGAGGTGGACATCTTGCCTTTGTAGAGCCAGTTTGTGCAAGGAGAGATTGATTGCTTCTTTTTTGGTGGGGGCCCAAACCAACCAGTCATTTCAGTCACAGTCGTGTGGCAGACCCTGTCGCTGAAATGATGGGTTCGTTAAAGTGTGCATGTCCTGTTTATACAACATAAGGGTGGGTGGGAGGGCCCAAGGACAATTCCATCTTGCACCTCTTTTTTCTTTCATTTTTCTTTGCGTCATGTGCTGTTTGGGGAGTATTTTTTTGAAGGGCCATCCTGTCTGACACTGCAGTGCCACTCCTAGATGGGCCAGGTGTTTGTGTCGGCCACTTGGGTCGCTTATCTTAGTCACACAGCTACCTCATTGCGCCTCTTTTTTTCTTTGCGTCATGTGCTGTTTGGGGAGTATTTTTTTCAAGTGCCATCCTGTCTGACACTGCAGTGCCACTCCTAGATGGGCCAGGTGTTTGTGTCGGCCACTTGTGTCGCTTATCTTAGTCACACAGCTACCTCATTGCGCCTCTTTTTTTCTTTGCGTCGTGCTGTTTGGGGAGTATTTTTTTGAAGGGCCATCCTGCGTGACACTGCAGTGCCACTCCTAGATGGGCCAGGTGTTTGTGTCGGCCACTTGGGTCGCTTAGCTTAGTCACACAGCTACCTTGGTGCAAATTTTAGGACTAAAAATAATATTGTGAGGTGTGAGGTGTTCAGAATAGACTGAAAATGAGTGGAAATTATGGTTATTGAGGTTAATAATACTATGGGATCAAAATGACCCCCAAATTCTATGATTTAAGCTGTTTTTTAGGGTTTTTTTAAAAAAACACCCGAATCCAAAACACACCCGAATCCGACAAAAAAAATTCGGTGAGGTTTAGCCAAAACGCGTTCGAACCCAAAACACGGCCGCGGAACCGAACCCAAAACCAAAACACAAAACCCGAAAAATTTCCGGTGCACATCACTAATATATATATATATATATATATATATATATATATGTGTGTGTGAAGGTCTGGCACTTCCAATAACAAAAAAGATACTCCGTGCGTGCCCTTCCGGAAGTCGCAGTATATAAGTATGAGGTACGGCACTCCATGTAAAATAAAAACTGGACACCAGGAGTTATAAACGTTTCAGTGCTTTAATCCAGCACTATCATCAGTATACAAAAGAATAAATCAAACACCCCAGTCAGAGGAGCGGCACCAGGGGATCCAACTGGAAGCACCGCCGGACATCGGACTCCAATGACGTCATCACACTGTAGCAAGCATGCCCTAATAATAATGAGTGCACCATCACCATAACAACAGAGAAACAAAAATGAACAGCACTGTAAATAAAAAGTACGCTGGAAATGTAATATATAATAAACATGGTTACAAATGTATCAAAAATGGGTAAAAATGAATCCCAAGAAGTAACAGAAAAACAATGAAAGACTTTTCATTTAAGGTTTTCATTTACGGTTTTCATTTAAGCCTCTGCGAGACAGTACATCCAAACAATGTATCCACTGATCTTCCCTCTGAAGGAGCAACAAGTTACAGTCACCTACTCTACTCCACTATACTGACAGCGGATTCACATCTGCCGGAATCCCAGCAGCGAGGCAGCGTCAGTCTCCTGAACGCCGGTATCCCGAGAGCCAGTATATTGGAGGTCATTCCGAGTTGTTCGCTCGCAAGGCGATTTTAGCAGAGTTGCTCACGCTAAGCCGCTGCCTACTGGGAGTGAATCTTAGCATCTTAAAATTGCGAACGAAGTAATCGCAATATTGCGATTACACACCTCGTAGCAGTTTCTGAGTAGCTTCAGACTTACTCGGCATCTGCGATCAGTTCAGTGCTTGTCGTTCCTGGTTTGACGTCACAAACACACCCAGCGTTCGCCCAGACACTCCTCCGTTTCTCCGGCCACTCCTGCTTTTTTTCCGGAAACGGTAGCGTTTTTTTCCCACACGCCCATAAAACGGCCTGTTTCCGCCCAGTAACACCCATTTCCTGTCAATCACATTACGATCGCCAGAACGATGAAAAAGCCGTGAGTAAAATTACTAAGTGCATAGCAAATTTACTTGGCGCAGTCGCAGTGCGAACATTGCGCATGCGCATTAAGCGGAAAATCGCTGCGATGCGAAGATTTTTACCGAGCGAACAACTCGGAATGAGGGCCATTGACTGCATCGCCTGCAAAGTGACATGCAACTGGTTGGTCAGATTTAGAAGTGAAATTGAGGGCAGCTCTTATACTGGAAACAATGCATAGTCAATGTCATATGCTCCTTAAATTTACACTGCGTTTTGCCAATATACAGTAAGACAACCCGCACGGACAAATTTGGGAGATAACATGGGTAGGATTACAGGTCAAATGATGTCTAATTTGGTATTTAGTAGAGATGAGCGCCTGAAATTTTTCGGGTTTTGTGTTTTGGTTTTGGGTTCGGTTCCGCGGCCGTGTTTTGGGTTCGAACGCGTTTTGGCAAAACCTCACCGAATTATTTTTGTCGGATTCGGGTGTGTTTTGGATTCGGGTGTTTTTTTCAAAAAACCCTAAAAAACAGCTTAAATCATAGAATTTGGGGGTAATTTTGATCCCAAAGTATTATTAACCTCAAAAAACATAATTTACACTCATTTTCAGCCTATTCTGAACACATCACACCTCACAATATTATTTTTAGTCCTAAAATTTGCACCGAGGTCGCTGTGTGAGTAAGATAAGCGACCCTAGTGGCCGACACAAACACCGGGCCCATCTAGGAGTGGCACTGCAGTGTCACGCAGGATGTCCCTTCCAAAAAACCCTCCCCAAACAGCACATGACGCAAAGAAAAAAAGAGGCGCAATGAGGTAGCTGACTGTGTGAGAAAGATAAGCGACCCTAGTGGCCGACACAAACACCGGGCCCATCTAGGAGTGGCACTGCAGTGTCACGCAGGATGTCCCTTCCAAAAAACCCTCCCCAAACAGCACATGACGCAAAGAAAAAAAGAGGCGCAATGAGGTAGCTGTGTGAGAAAGATAAGCGACCCTAGTGGCCGACACAAACACCGGGCCCATCTAGGAGTGGCACTGCAGTGTCACGCAGGATGTCCCTTCCAAAAAACCCTCCCCAAACAGCACATGACGCAAAGAAAAAAAGAGGCGCAATGAGGTAGCTGTGTGAGTAAGATTAGCGACCCTAGTGGCCGACACAAACACCGGGCCCATCTAGGAGTGGCACTGCAGTGTCACGCAGGATGGCCCTTCCAAAAAACCCTCCCCAAACAGCACATGACGCAAAGAAAAAAAGAGGCGCAATGAGGTAGCTGACTGTGTGAGTAAGATTAGCGACCCTAGTGGCCGACACAAACACCGGGCACATCTAGGAGTGGCACTGCAGTGTCACGCAGGATGTCCCTTCCAAA
Organism: Pseudophryne corroboree; assembly: GCF_028390025.1. Taxonomy (NCBI): domain Eukaryota; kingdom Metazoa; phylum Chordata; class Amphibia; order Anura; family Myobatrachidae; genus Pseudophryne; species Pseudophryne corroboree. The sequence continues at coordinate 184,550,503 of NC_086452.1, read as the reverse complement.
AAACCCTCCCCAAACAGCACATGACGCAAAGAAAAAAAGAGGCGCAATGAGGTAGCTGTGTGAGTAAGATTAGCGACCCTAGTGGCCGACACAAACACCGGGCCCATCTAGGAGTGGCACTGCAGTGTCACGCAGGATGTCCCTTCCAAAAAACCCTCCCCAATCAGCACATGATGCAAAGAAAAAGAAAAGAAAAAAGAGGTGCAAGATGGAATTATCCTTGGGCCCTCCCACCCACCCTTATGTTGTATAAACAAAACAGGACATGCACACTTTAACCAACCCATCATTTCAGTGACAGGGTCTGCCACACGACTGTGACTGATATGACGGGTTGGTTTGGACCCCCCCCAAAAAAGAAGCAATTAATCTCTCCTTGCACAAACTGGCTCTACAGAGGCAAGATGTCCACCTCATCTTCACCCTCCGATATATCACCGTGTACATCCCCCTCCTCACAGATTATCAATTCGTCCCCACTGGAATCCACCATCTCAGCTCCCTGTGTACTTTGTGGAGGCAATTGCTGCTGGTCAATGTCTCCGCGGAGGAATTGATTATAATTCATTTTAATGAACATCATCTTCTCCACATTTTCTGGATGTAACCTCGTACGCCGATTGCTGACAAGGTGAGCGGCGGCACTAAACACTCTTTCGGAGTACACACTTGTGGGAGGGCAACTTAGGTAGAATAAAGCCAGTTTGTGCAAGGGCCTCCAAATTGCCTCTTTTTCCTGCCAGTATAAGTACGGACTGTGTGACGTGCCTACTTGGATGCGGTCACTCATATAATCCTCCACCATTCTATCAATGTTGAGAGAATCATATGCAGTGACAGTAGACGACATGTCCGTAATCGTTGTCAGGTCCTTCAGTCCGGACCAGATGTCAGCATCAGCAGTCGCTCCAGACTGCCCTGCATCACCGCCAGCGGGTGGGCTCGGAATTCTGAGCCTTTTCCTCGCACCCCCAGTTGCGGGAGAATGTGAAGGAGGAGATGTTGACAGGTCGCGTTCCGCTTGACTTGACAATTTTGTCACCAGCAGGTCTTTCAACCCCAGCAGACCTGTGTCTGCCGGAAAGAGAGATCCAAGGTAGGCTTTAAATCTAGGATCGAGCACGGTGGCCAAAATGTAGTGCTCTGATTTCAACAGATTGACCACCCGTGAATCCTTGTTAAGCGAATTAAGGGCTGCATCCACAAGTCCCACATGCCTAGCGGAATCGCTCCGTGTTAGCTCCTTCTTCAATGCCTCCAGCTTCTTCTGCAAAAGCCTGATGAGGGGAATGACCTGACTCAGGCTGGCAGTGTCTGAACTGACTTCACGTGTGGCAAGTTCAAAGGGCATCAGAACCTTGCACAACGTTGAAATCATTCTCCACTGCACTTGAGACAGGTGCATTCCATCTCCTATATCGTGCTCAATTGTATAGGCTTGAATGGCCTTTTGCTGCTCCTCCAACCTCTGAAGCATATAGAGGGTTGAATTCCACCTCGTTACCACTTCTTGCTTCAGATGATGGCAGGGCAGGTTCAGTAGTTTTTGGTGGTGCTCCAGTCTTCTGTACGTGGTGCCTGTACGCCGAAAGTGTCCCGCAATTTTTCTGGCCACCGACAGCATCTCTTGCACGCCCCTGTCGTTTTTTAAAAAATTCTGCACCACCAAATTCAAGGTATGTGCAAAACATGGGACGTGCTGGAATTTGCCCATATTTAATGCACACACAATATTGCTGGCGTTGTCCGATGCCACAAATCCACAGGAGAGTCCAATTGGGGTAAGCCATTCCGCGATGATCTTCCTCAGTTGCCGTAAGAGGTTTTCAGCTGTGTGCGTATTCTGGAAAGCGGTGATACAAAGCGTAGCCTGCCTAGGAAAGAGTTGGCGTTTGCGAGATGCTGCTACTGGTGCCGCCGCTGCTGTTCTTGCGGCGGGAGTCCATACATCTACCCAGTGGGCTGTCACAGTCATATAGTCCTGACCCTGCCCTGCTCCACTTGTCCACATGTCCGTGGTTAAGTGGACATTGGGTACAACTGCATTTTTTAGGACACTGGTAAGTCTTTTTCTGACGTCCGTGTACATTCTCGGTATCGCCTGCCTAGAGAAGTGGAACCTAGATGGTATTTGGTAACGGGGGCACACTGCCTCAATAAATTGTCTAGTTCCCTGTGAACTAACGGCGGATACCGGACGCACGTCTAACACCAACATAGTTGTCAAGGACTCAGTTATCCGCTTTGCAGTAGGATGACTGCTGTGATATTTCATCTTCCTCGCAAAGGACTGTTGAACAGTCAATTGCTTACTGGAAGTAGTACAAGTGGGCTTACGACTTCCCCTCTGGGATGACCATCGACTCCCAGCGGCAACAACAGCAGCGCCAGCAGCAGTAGGCGTTACACGCAAGGATGCATCGGAGGAATCCCAGGCAGGAAAGGACTCGTCAGACTTGCCAGTGACATGGCCTGCAGGACTATTGGCATTCCTGGGGAAGGAGGAAATTGACACTGAGGGAGTTGGTGGGGTGGTTTGCGTGAGCTTGGTTACAAGAGGAAGGGATTTACTGGTCAGTGGACTGCTTCCGCTGTCACCCAAAGTTTTTGAACTTGTCACTGACTTATTATGAATGCGCTGCAGGTGACGTATAAGGGAGGATGTTCCGAGGTGGTTAACGTCCTTACCCCTACTTATTACAGCTTGACAAAGGGAACACACGGCTTGACACCTGTTGTCCGCATTTCTGGTGAAATACCTCCACACCGAAGAGCTGATTTTTTTGGTATTTTCACCTGGCATGTCAACGGCCATATTCCTCCCACGGACAACAGGTGTCTCCCCGGGTGCCTGACTTAAACAAACCACCTCACCATCAGAATCCTCCTGGTCAATTTCCTCCCCAGCGCCAGCAACACCCATATCCTCCTCATCCTGGTGTACTTCAACACTGACATCTTCAATCTGACTATCAGGAACTGGACTGCGGGTGCTCCTTCCAGCACTTGCAGGGGGCGTGCAAATGGTGGAAGGCGCATGCTCTTCACGTCCAGTGTTGGGAAGGTCAGGCATCGCAACCGACACAATTGGACTCTCCTTGTGGATTTGGGATTTCAAAGAACGCACAGTTCTTTGCGGTGCTTTTGCCAGCTTGAGTCTTTTCAGTTTTCTAGCGAGAGGCTGAGTGCTTCCATCCTCATGTGAAGCTGAACCACTAGCCATGAACATAGGCCAGGGCCTCAGCCGTTCCTTGCCACTCCGTGTGGTAAATGGCATATTGGCAAGTTTACGCTTCTCCTCCGACAATTTTATTTTAGGTTTTGGAGTCCTTTTTTTTCTGATATTTGGTGTTTTGGATTTGACATGCTCTGTACTATGACATTGGGCATCGGCCTTGGCAGACGACGTTGCTGGCATTTCATCGTCTCGGCCATGACTAGTGGCAGCAGCTTCAGCACGAGGTGGAAGTGGATCTTGATCTTTCCCTAATTTTGGAACCTCAACTTTTTTGTTCTCCATATTTTATAGGCAGAACTAAAAGGCACCTCAGGTAAACAATGGAGATGGATGGATTGGATACTAGTATACAATTATGGACGGACTGCCACGGTTAGGTGGTATAAAAAAACCACGGTTAGGTGGTATATATTATAATAATAATACAATTATGGATGGACGGACTGCCTGCCGACTGCCGACACAGAGGTAGCCACAGCCGTGAACTACCGCACTGTACACTGGTTGATAAAGAGATAGTAGTATACTCGTAACAACTAGTATGACACTATGACGACGGTATAAAGAATGAAAAAAAAAACACGGTTAGGTGGTATATATTATAATAATAATACAATTATGGATGGACGGACTGCCTGCCGACTGCCGACACAGAGGTAGCCACAGCCGTGAACTACCGCACTGTACACTGGTTGATAAAGAGATAGTAGTATACTCGTAACAACTAGTATGACACTATGACGACGGTATAAAGAATGAAAAAAAAACCACGGTTAGGTGGTATATATTATAATAATAATACAATTATGGATGGACGGACTGCCTGCCGACTGCCGACACAGAGGTAGCCACAGCCGTGAACTACCGCACTGTACACTGGTTGATAAAGAGATAGTAGTATACTCGTAACAACTAGTATGACACTATGACGACGGTATAAAGAAAGAAAAAAAAATACCACGGTTAGGTGGTATATATTGTAATACAATTATGGATGGACGGACTGCCTGCCGAGTTCCGACTGCCGACACAGAGGTAGCCACAGCCGTGAACTACCGCACTGTACTGTGTCTGCTGCTAATATAGACTGGTTGATAAAGAGATAGTATACAATACATACAACAATATACTACTATACTGGTGGTCAGGCACTGGTCACCACTAGTCACACTGGCAGTGGCACTCCTGCAGCAAAAGTGTGCACTGTTTAATTTTAAATTAATATAATATTATGTACTCCTGGGGGCTCCTGCTATAACAACCTGCAGTGCTCCCCAGTCTCCCCCACAATTATTATAAGCTTTGCCTTTTATACATTGATGTGCAGCACACTGGGCTGAGCTGAGTGCACACAGACTGAGTCACACTGTGTGACTGGCTGCTGCTGTGTATCGTTTTTTTTCAGGCAGAGAACGGATATAGCAGAGAACGGATATATATTAAAATAAATAAAAGTTAACTAACAACAACTGCACTGGTCACTGTGGTAAACTCTGTCTGACTCTGCACAATCTCTCTCTCTCTTCTAATCTAATTTCTAATGGAGAGGACGCCAGCCACGTCCTCTCCCTATCAATCTCAATGCACGTGTGAAAATGGCGGCGACGCGCGGCTCCTTATATAGAATCCGAGTCTCGCGAGAATCCGACAGCGTCATGATGACGTTCGGGCGCGCTCGGGTTAACCGAGCAAGGCGGGAGGATCCGAGTCTGCTCGGACCCGTGAAAAAAACATGAAGTTCGTGCGGGTTCGGTTTCAGAGAAACCGAACCCGCTCATCTCTAGTATTTAGAACCCGTATGAGTATGGAAAAAAGTTTCAGCCACACTTGAAACAACCATTTCTCTTAACAGATAAGAAGTGAGAGGGAGTATCAATATTAACACTAGAGCTAATGCCAGTCTTGACCAGAAGGTGCCTTAGGTTTCTACCCCTAGTGTAACAAGACATTAATTTAACATCCAAGATTTGTAAAGTGTGATCGGATTTCAAAATATGCCAATTATTAAAAATAGCGGGGTGTGGAATCCGGTCCAGATATTAAGTTTGATTAAGTCTGAGCAACAGCAAGTACAATTGCAGATACCTGTCAAACTCCTGTTAAAATCGGTTCAGACGAAAAAAAACAGTGCTCCCGATGGTGAACTAGTCATCAAGGTGATAGGCCAGGGGAGGAACAAAGGGGGTGGGGAGGGGGGTTAGGGGGGGCTGCTACTGTTGGGGGTGCAAGATCAATGGTCTCAGGAGAATTTACATTTTGTATGCTAAGAAGTGCTGTGTACTATTCTGTCACCTCTGACTTGGGACATTTACCCAGTGTACAGATGGGTCCACGGTTATCTTGACTAGTTTGCTGCGCCTAGGCACAACATTGTTTATTAACATAAACCCTTCATCTATTGTTCTCAGCTGCAATACAATACAGAGAACAATACAGTAGGGGATTCATTAATTACAGCAGGGGATTAAGTCCGACTGGCCAGTCAAGATAAACGTGGACCCATCTGTATGTGACCCTTGTCAAGGCCAGATTAAGGGTCATATGGGCCTGGAGCTGAAAATGTTCAAGGTTCTATTGTGAAAAGTGAAGGAGCTGTGATCAGAACTGTGTGGGTGTGATCACTGCCATGTGGGTGTGTACATATCATACATTATGAGCGACAATGTCAAAAATATGTAAAAGTATAAAAATCGCATCATTTTGTGAGGGAAACAAAAATATACTTTGAGCACAATTCAGAACTTACTCAACTGTATACATGAAGAGGACAACACAGTAAAGACCAGCGGCGGATTGGTAAGCCGGGATGCCTGGATGGTTTGCCGGTGGGCTGGAGCGTCCATTCTTTCCATGGTGGCCGTGCTTCCCCCACAATGCCAGGCCATTTCATCTTTTCTAAGTATAGCTGCTGCTCCAGTGCAGGCTGGACTTGCTGGAGCCACGGCAATGAAGCTGCTGGATGCCGCCCACTATGCAAATAACCCAGCCGCAGCCAGCGCAGTGAGAGGCAGCCGGCTTGGATATGTGTGATGCCTGGCCTCTCACTGCGCTGGCTGCGGCTGGGTTATTTATATAGTGGGCGGCATCCTGCAGCTACATAGCCGTGGCTCCAGTGAGTCCAGTCTGCGGCTGTGCTGTGACAGCCACTGTACTTGGGAAAAATGAAATGGCCTTGTGTTGTGGGGGGAAAGCACAGCCACCATGGAGAGGACTACCCTGGCTGCAGCCCACATAGTTCGCTCCAACACTCACACACTGACACAAAGTCCCCTATACACACAAAGCCCCACACACACTGACAAACACTGCCCCTGTACCAGCACCACACACACATACACACACACACACACACACACACACACACACACACACACACACACACACACACACAGCCCCCTGCACCCAGCCCCTCACCAGCACCTAAAACACTGCCCCCTGTACCCAGCATCATACAAACTGCCCCCTGTACCCAGCATCATACAAACTGCCCCCTGTACCCAGCACCACTGTTGGCAGGATGTATTAACATACATCGCCACCCCTAGCTGCCCATCGCAGTGATGTTGATCGCATATGTACTAACACATGCAATTAACATCGCAATGCGGTGATGGAGGCGGTGATGGAGGTTCTCCGCGATACCTGTGAGGTGTTGTGCAGGGGGTCTCCGTCACCTCCCTGTGGTCTCCACCTGCTCACCTGCTGTGAAGCAGGCAGCAGGCTGTCCCGGACGCCTCCTCCTCCTCCCTGCAGCCGGAAGTACCTCCGACTGTGTTGCAAGTGGGAGGAGGAGTTTAGCTTCCGGGAGCAGGGCTGCCTGGAAGAAGGTATGCTGGGGGGAGGGGGATCGGCATCTGTGGCGGGGGCGGCAGTTTCGGCTGCTGGCGTTAATAAGTCCATAGGTTTCTATAGGGTATCGGCATCCAAAGATGGCGATGGCGATACCCTCTGGGGTGAAACCGCTGCAGACGGGGATTAGTACATATGAAAATGCGATAAAACCCCTGAAAACGGGAGTTTTATCGCATTTTCCCTTTAGTACATCCGGCCCACACAGTCCCCTACACCCAGCACCTTACACACTTCACCCTGCACCCAGCACCACACACACAGCCCCCTGCACCCAGCCCCTCACACACTGCCCCCTGCACCCAGCACCACACACACAGCCCCCTGCACCCAGCTCCTCACCCACTGCCCCATGCACCACACACACAGCCCCCTGCACCCAGCCCCTCACACACTGCCCCCTGCACCCAGCAACACACACACAGCCCTATACACCCAACCCCTCACACACTGCCCCCTGCACAACACACACAGCCCCTTGCACCCAGCCCCTCACACACTGCCCCTGGTCCCACAGACAACATCAGTGGAGCCCAGTGTCCGGAGAAGAGGAGCCCAGTGGCAGAGGAGCCCAGCAACGGTGACATAAGAAGAGGAGCCCGGCGGCAGCCAGCGGTGACAGCAGAGGATGAGCCCGGTGGCGGTGAGCAGTGCTACTGGGGGCATATCTGTATCTGGCATTGGGGCATATGTGTATCTGGCACTATGGGAGCATAGTTGTATCTGGCACTATTGGGGCATAGTTGTATCTGGCACTATTGGGGCATAGGTGTATCTGGCACTATGGGGGCATAGGTGTATCTGGCACTATGGGGGCATAGGTGTATCTGGTACTATTGGGGCATAGGTGTATCTGGCACTATGGGGGCATAGGTGTATCGAAAACTATACTGGGGGCACAGGTGTATCTGGCACTATACTGGGGAAATAGGTGTACTGAGGACATTATGTAGGCTTTGGGACTGATTCAGACCTGATCGTTGCTGTGCATTTTTGCACAGCGGGCGATTATCGATAGACTACTTATGCACCACAATGCGCACGGGTGACACCAAACAACAACAGGCATCACAGAACAGCAACAGGCTGGTGCAAAAATTTTGATCGCACAGCCATTCGCATGCTGATTGACGGGAAGAGTCCATTTGGTGGTAACTGACCGGTTTCTGGGAATGTCAGGGAAAACACAGGCGTTTTCAAGCGTTTTCAGGGAGGGTGTGTGACGTCAGCTCCGGACCCGATCATCCTGTTCTCATCACACTGTAGGAGTAAGTCCTGAGCTGCGCACAGACTGCACACAGTGGTAAAATTATTCAATGGTGAGTTTGGTGTGAACGCATTTGCAGCTGTCCGCTGAGTGAGGGACATTTGTAGCACAGCGTACACATGCAATCGCACACATACATGGGCAAATTTACACTCCCCTTGGTGGCGACTATCTGAACGCAGGACAGTAATATTAGCAGCACAGTGATCAGGTCTGAATCACCCCCATTGTGTGTAAAGCTGCTAATTGTGTGCATGTGTAGAGGGGTGTGTGATTATATATTTATAGTTTGATATCAATATAAAATTTAGAGGCCACGCCCACTTTCCCAGTAGCACGCGCCGGAGGATGAGGGCACTTAAAATTTTCACAGGTTGCTAGTAGACCTTGTCACTGGCCTAGACTGAGGGTTTTGTGAACTCGGGGATTCTTCTGATGGTTGGGAAGAGGAACCACAACTGAGCCGGAAAAGGGGAGGCCTAATATAGGATTTCCTCATACAGGACGCTGACAGTGGAGTTTGATGAAATATTGAAGAGTTTTATTGCAGGGAAAACAACTTAAAGTCAAATGACAAAAGGAAAAAAGGTGGGAAATGTCCAGACCCACTGAAGGGTTTAATGAGCAGGATTAGAGATGCTGGTAACTGAGGAAACTGTGGGTGATGTTTAAAAGTCACTGATAACTTATAAATAATGATAAAGGCACAAATGGATAAAGAACTTGTGAGCGGTGACAGAGACGCTGATGATGTGAAGAACTGCAGTGCAGGGGTTTTAGACGCTGTTAATTTGTAGAACTTGAGAACGGTGACTGAGACGCTGATGATATGAGGAACTAAAGAGCAGGGGTTTTAGACGCTGTTATTTTGTAGAACTTGAGAACGGTGACTGAGACGCTGATGATATGAGAAACTGAAGTGCAGGGGTTTTAGACGCTGTTAATTTGTAGAACTTGAGAACGGTGACTGAGACGCTGATGATATGAGGAACTGAAGTGCAGGGGTTTTAGACGCTGTTAATTTGTAGAACTTGAGAACGGTGATTTAGGCCCGCAGCCACGCTTATTCCTAGGAGCACTGGTGAGTGGACCGCAGAGAGATATACCGGCAGCTGAGTACACTGGAACCGGTGCAGCGAACTGGCAGACTGGAAATGCCGGAGACACTGGAGTACAACTGCAGAGATCCTTGCCGGGAACAAGAGCGCTGGCATCTACGTCAGGGAAAGACGATACTCAGGCACTGAGGCTCCGTCCGGCGTCTGACTTTGAATTCCCCGCCACCGCTGGATTGGCGGAGCAGTCAGATGATGTCACCCGCCCCCCGTCCACGTGAAGCCGGGTGTCATGGCGGCGCCCATGCCCCGGAGAACCGCCGGGAGCCGCGCCAGCCAGACGCCGGAGCCCGTGGCCCACCGAAGGCAGAGGCCGCAACACCGACCAGTAGACACGCAGGGGTAAGTGCGGCGAACGCCGCCTCTGGTGTGTGACAGACCTGGAGCCGGCCCTGCACTACCCCCTGCACCCAGCACCACACACACAGCCCCCTGCCGATTCCGTGGGTGCTCCCAGACCCAAGCACCCACAGAAAATTAGGAGCACCCACAGAACCAGCCGCTGCCCCAGTAAAGTTACCGCTAGCCCCCTCAGTGGATTGATAAGTGCTGGGGGCTGTGGAAGCGCTTCCGTTCAATCGCAGTGTAAAAAAAAACACCAAAAATGACCACCGCCAAGGAGGAAACAGACGCTAGAGGTCACATTTGACCTCTAGCACCTGTCTCCTCAGCAGCGGGCATTTTAAGAGTATTTTTTTACACTGCAATGGACAGAAGTGCTTCTGCAGCCCCCAGCGCTTCTCAATCCACTGCGGGGGCTAGCGGTAACTTTACTGGGGCAGGAGCCAGGAGACCCCTGGCAACGTGCAGGAGACCCCTGGCAACGTGCAGGAAACCCCTGGCAACGCGCATGAGACCCCTGCGAGCATGGAACCCAGAGGATGAAAGCCCTGACAACTTGCATGCAAGCCTTGGCTATGAGCATGAGACCCCTGACAACAGGCAGGTAATTTAAAAGTAATTAGAAGCCTTACTGTGTGGCGTAATTTGTAATTGACATTGTTGTGTGTGGGGCATTAAATGGTGTCAGGGCCATAACTGTGTGTGGCATAATATGTAATTGGCGTTACAGTGTGTGGCATAACGTATAATGGGTGTTACGGTGTGTAGCATAACGTGTAATAAACATTACGGTATTTGGCATAATGTGTAATAGGCATTACGGTGTGTGGCATATTGCGTAATGGACATTATGGGGTGTTGCATAATGTGTAATAGGCATTACGGTGTGTGGCATATTGTGGGATGGGCCTTAGTCACTGCCGCGGCCGTCCTTTCATTCCCGCTGCTGCCTCCCCTAGCACCTACCAGCAAAACCATAACTCGGCACCTATGCCACACACACAGCCAACTGCACCCAGCCGCTCACCAGCACCTCAATCACTGCCCCCTGTACCCAGCACCACACACACTTCCCCCTGTATCCAGCACCACACACACTGCCCCCTTGAACCCAGCAACACACACACAGCCCCCTGCACCCAGCCCCTCACCAGCACCACACACTGCCCCCTGTACCAAGCACCACACACAAGGCCCCCTGTACCCAGCACCACACACACAGCCCCTGCACCCAACACCGCACACATTGCCTCCTGTACCCAGCACCACACACACACTGACACACAGCCCCGTGTACCCAGCACCACACACACTGACACCCAGCCCCTCACCAGCACCTCACACACTGCCCCCCTGTACCCAACACCACACACACACACAGATCCCTGTACCCAGCACCACACCAGCATCTGAAAAACTGCCCCCTGTACCCAGCACCATACAAGCTGACTCTGTACCCAGCCTCACACACACAGCCCACTGCACCCAGCACCTCACACACTGCCATCTGTACTCAGCACCTCACACACAGCCCCCTTCACCCAGTCCCTCACACACTGACACCCAGACCCTCACCAGCACCTCAATCACTGCTCCCCTGTACCCAGCACCACACACAAACAGCCCCCTGCACCCAGCACCACACACACTGACAAACAGCCCCTTGCACCCGCAACTCACCAGCACCTCAAACACTGCCCCCTGTACCCAGCACCTAACACACTGAGGCACAGCTCCCTATACACACAGCACCTTACACACTGACACACAGCCCAACATATCTGCCAGTATTGCTGTTGGGCGTTCCTAGGTGGTTACAGGTGGTTGTCTAATCAGATGCGGTTGTAACATAGGCCCTCATTCCGAGTTGATCACTCGCTAGCTACTTTTAGCAACCGTGCAAACGCATTGTCTCCACCCACGGGGGAGTATTTTTTCGCTTTGCAAGTGTGCGAACGCCTGTGCAGCCGAGGAGAACAAAAACAATTTGTGCAAAACAAGACTAGCCCTATAGTTACTTATCCTGTGCGATGAATCCAGCGACAGAGGACCCGGAATTGACGTCAGACAGCAGCCCTGCAAACGCCTGGACACACCTGCATTTTCCCAACCACTCCAAGAAAACGCTCAGTTGACACCCATAAACGCCCTCTTCCTGTCAATCTCCTTGCGATTGGCTGTGCGAATGGTTTCTACGCTGGAACCATTGCACAGCTATGATGCTTTTTGTACCCGTACGATGCACGTGCGCATTGCGGCGCATACGCATGAGCAGTTTTGGCATTTTTCTAATTGACCGCTGCACTGCGAAAATCGGCAGCGAGCGAAAAACTCGGAATGACCCCCATAGTGTGAACATGTTATAGGAGTGACACTAGTGTGTTGCTGATAGTGGTTACGTATAGGGACACTCAAATGCTCACATTGGTGGCCATACTCAGATGGATGATCAGCACCTAGCATAGGGCTTGTGAAAGTGTCAGCGGTGTGACCAATGGTGGCGTCTAATGATGCACAAAGCATGATTGCAGCGTCTGTAGACATTGACAGTGGGCGTCTCAGTCCTTGTCCTTCATACGCACGGATGTACACTACGGAGCTGCATTAGCAGAAAATAGCAGACCCAATTTCTGTAAAAGACCCAAGGAAGGCTGCAACTGAATCCAACAGAATCAGGCAATATGAGGAGCGAGTTTCCTTCCCCGCGCGACAGACTCCACGCCCTCAACAGACTCCGCCTCCAATAGGGATGCATCCAGAAATTTCTCAGGCTGGTTTTCTATCCGAATCCACCCCTGGTAAAGACTATATATACATAGAGAAGAAGTTCATTTAAGAAATACAGTTCTTTGATAAGATTTTGGAAGGGTATTACTGCGGACTTTCTTGAAAGATATTTGTCAGCACAATCTCAAAACACCTTTTCTAAAATGTGGACATTGGTGGTCATTCCAAGTTGATCCCTCGCTAGCAGTTTTTAGCAGCCGTGCAAACGCATTGTTGCCGCCTACTGGGGAGTGTTTTTTCGCTTTGCAGAAGTGCGAATGCCTGTGCAGCAGAGCGCCTGGAAAAACATTTTGTGCAAAACAAGACCAGCCCTGTACTTACTCTTTGTGTGCGTTGCTTCTAACGTTGGAGGGTTGGCTTTTGACGTCACACACCCACCCAGTGTTCGCCCAGCCACGCCTGCATTTTCCCTGGCACGCCTGTGTTTTTCTAAGCACTCCCTGAAAATGGTCAGTTGACACCCAGAAACGCCCCTTTCCTGTCAATCTTTTTGCGGCCACCAGTGCGAATGAAAACATTGCTAAAACCTGTGCAAAACAACAAAACCCTTTGTACCCGTACGTCGCGCGTGTGCATTGCGGCACATATGCATGCGCATAAATGACGATTTTTAGCCTGATCACTGCGCTGCGAACAACGGCAGCTAGCTATCAACTCGGAATGACCCCCATTGTGCGTCAAATATATTTTTGCAACTTTGCAACAAACTGCATGTGGGAATATTCGACTCTCAGCTGAGTAAGAAGCAGTGCTGCAAGTATGGCAGTACGGGGCAGTACTGCATACCGTTAAAAAAATTGCCAGCCATTACACAGGACCACCAGGCTGACCGCCGGGCTGACCGCCATGCTTGCAGCCCGCTGCTGTGTCAGGGAAGGAGAGGAGAGCACGGTCCCTCAGTGCTCAGTCGGACTCTTGTCTCCGGTGGTGGCGTGTATCTTCTCAACTGAGGCACCAGTTTATTTGCCAATAAGAGCTCACAGACCAGCAGCCGCAGCTTCTGATTGGCTGCCAATCCGTGAGCTCTGATTGGCTAATGAACCGACGCCTCATTTGAAAAGATACACGCCACCCTCGGAGACCAGAGTCTGACTGAGCACTGAAGGACCGTGCTCCGCTCTCCTCTCCTTCCCTGACACAGCAGCAGTGGGTGGGTAGCGTGGAGAGGTAGGTGTGGGGAAGGGGAAGTATATTGACTGTGATATCTGGCACTGTGGGACATATGTATAACTAGCACTGTGAGGCATATCAGACACTGTGGGGCATATGTATAACTGGCACATTGGGGCATATTTGGCACTGTGGAGCATATCTGGCACTGTGGGGCATATGTATATCTGGCACTATGGGGAATATGTATATCTGGTACTGGGGGCATATGTATATTTGGCACTGTGTGGCATATGTATATCTGGCACTGTGGGGAATATGTATATCTGGTAATGGGGGCATATGTATATTTGGCACTGTGGGGTATATGTATATATATGGCACTGTGGGGCATATGTATATCTGGTACTGTTGGGCATATGTATATCTGGCACTGTGGGGTATATGTGTATCAGGCACTGGGGCATATGCATATCTGGCACTGTGGGGTATATGTATATCTGGCACTGTGGGGCATATGTGTATCTGGTACTACTGGGGTCATATGTGTATCACGCCATTTTTATTGGCCACGCCCCATGTGGCATGTGGCCACACCCGTTTTTTGTTGTGCATGCACACAGTACCACTAAGAACGTTTTTCTACTTGCACCACTGGTGAGAAGTGAACTAAGATCAATGAGTATTCTTATCAGGTTCTCATCTTTATCATTTCTCTTTGTGGGAAACATTCATTTGATGATGTTATTTACAGAACTGTAATTAGCAGTCTGCAAGATGAGATGTCTTGCTGAGACCTGGGGTCATCACTAGAGATGAGCGGGTTCGGTTTGTCGAGATCCGAACCCCCCCGAACTGCACGTGGTTTACATGGGTCCGAAGCAGCCTCAGTTCTTCCCGCCTTGCTCGGTTAACCCGAATGAGGCAAAAGTCATCATCCTGCTGTCGGATTCTAGCGAGATTCGTATTTCATATAAAGAGCCGCGCGTCGCTGCCATTTTTACATTGTAGATTGAGCGGAGAGGACGTGGCTACGTTCTCTGCCTGAAAAGCTCAATATCTGTGCTCAGTGTCAGTGCTGCATTGTGGTGACCACCAGTATATAGTAGTACAGTACAGTAGTCCAGTGCTGTTCTCGCTGCCCAGTGTCAGTTCTAGTATCCTGACAAGTGCTCAATATCTGTGCTCAGTGTCAGTGCTGCATTGTGGTGACCAGTATATAGTAGTACAGTACAGTAGCCCATTGCTGTATCTTGCTGCTCCGTGTCACTTCTAGTATCCTGAACAGTGCTCAGTATCACTGGTCAGTGTCATGTCAGAACAAAATGTTTTGGAGGTTGTGGAAGTGTCTTCCTCAGAGGAGTCTGTACCAGGTACTCAGGATTGCCTTGAGTGGTTTCATCCCATTAGGATGGAGACAGAATGGCTGGATAGCCTAGGAAATAAGATTCCTCAGAGTTCATTAGGGCATACTCTATTAAGTTGCTGGAAAAAAGCTACGAAGAATGCTCTAGATATGGATCAGTCCATTTCATCTAGGACCCCTCAGCTCCTGATACACAGATCTTGCAGGCCAATGCGGACATCGATGCCGACACAGGGATCGACACAGAAGTTAGAGGGGGGCACTATGATAGATTGGAATATAAAATTCAGCAATTTATCAATGCCATTAGGGATGTGTTAGAAATACCTATACAAATAGAGGAAAATTCTTGTATGCTAACTGCAAAATCATTAGTGACATTCCCAATTTCGGAAGAGTTGAATACCCTATTTGAAAGATCCTGGTTAAACCCAGAAGAGGTTTTTCACATCCCCAATAAAGTACTTAAGACATATCCCTTTCCTGAGAAGGCTAGAAGGAGATGGGAGATTCCTCCCATAATGGACATTTCGGTGTCCAGGCCATCAGGGGTAATTACATTACCTGTACCAGGCTCGGCCTCGTTAACTGAGCCGACTGACCGCAAGATAGAGACAACTCTAAAATCCATTTACACGACTACTGGAGCCGCCCTTAGGCCCACTATTGCATGCACTTGGGTAGCTAGGGCTATGTTAAAATGGTCAGACAATTTAATAGAAGACCTTGATACAATTCATAGGGATGATGTTGTCTTGATTCTAGGTCACATAAAGGATTCGGCTAAATACAAGGTGAAAGCCATGAGGGACATTGGGATGATGAATTCTAGAGCATCCTCCATGGCAGTAGCTCACAGAGGTCTCTGGATCCGCCAATGGAAAGCAGACGCCGAATCCAAGAGGTACCTCCCCTTCGCAGGTGAGACACCGCTTGGGGACACTCTGAATACAAATCCTTCCACAGCACCACCTGTGAGAAGACATAACTCTGTTTCTCTGATGCAGTCCCCTTGGGCTGCCAGATCGAGAAAATTCGGGAGGGCCTACTTCTGCACAAGGCTAGGCCATAGAAAGAGCAGAAAGTCTGCACCCTCTACAGGTGCACGGGTTCAGGGGTTGGATTCTACTCCCTTAGCGTCCTCAGCGTGACGCGGAAGGACTCCCATGTGGGGGTCTACTGGGCGTATTATTATATCCCGGGTAATAAAAATTATTACCCAGGGTTAGAAACTGGATTCAGGAGTTTCCCCCTGGCTGTTTGTTTAATCAGCCCTGCCAATTGTTAGGACAGTGGGTTTGTCCCTGTCATATAAAAAAAAGGTTTTTTTTAAAGTGCCATCATGTCTGACACTTCCGTATATGTCCAGTGGTACTGCCATTTGATATAATTCCCGACATTACTGCCATTTAATTCCAGCAATGACTATATAGTCAAAATCGCAAAGAAAGTTAGTGCGGATCGCAAGGTGAACGTCACCTTGCGATCCTGATGCGTGGTCCCGCGCGGTCGTTATCTCAAGCCTAGATAGACTGTGCAGGCAAGTCAATTTTGTCTTGTAGAAAAGATAGTCAAAATTGACACTTAGCTAAAATCGCACATAGTCAGTATCGCAAGCACAGTCATCTATGCTTGCGATACCGACCTAGTCCCTATCGCATAGTGAGAATCAGGATTTAGAATGAATCTCACCATGTGTACACACCTTTAGTCCTAAATTAATTAATATGGACATGTAACCTGATACATATTGTAAGTTTAAAACAGAGTAGTACTGAAATGTGTAATTAAGTGTTAACTCTATTGTCCATAATACAAATGAAAGTCTGAAATTGAAAACCAGAGATTTGTTCGGTTTCTCTAGGTAATGGGATTTAGCTGTAATAACCTACCCTGGCTGCACCACCTATAGTAGTTAAGCTTATATGAAGGTGAAGCATAAAATAAAGGTAATTATCTAGTTATTTTAAGAAAAATACCAATGTGGGAAGATTGCTTTAAAACTATCATTGCTGGTTTGTAGATCTGTTCTCTTAATACAGGGAGGAGCCTGCGTTTTGTTCCTCTTTCTTAACACAGTGTATGAAGAAAATCTTGGAACATTTTGGACTATTTAACTAGTAGTAGATAAATGTCCTGTCGCTGTGATATTAAGCAAAACAGAAAGACAAAACTGCAAACAACATCAGCAAAAAGTAAGTAACACAGACAGCAAACACAAGAAAGGAAGCAAGACTGCAATCTTCCAGTAATTATTTGTTTATTACTTTACCAGTACAAAGTAGCCATCATTTGTTTAGAAGTACAGGTTGAGTATCCCATATCCAAATATTCCGAAATACGGAATATTCCGAAATACGGACTTTTTTGAGTGAGAGTGAGATAGTGAAACCTTTGTTTTTTGATGACTCTATGTACACAAACTTTGTTTAATACACAAAGTTATTAAAAATATTGTATTAAATGACCTTTAGACTGTGTGTATAAGGTGTATATGAAACATAAATGAATTGTGTGAATGTACACACACTGTTTAATGCACAAAGTTATAAAAAATAGGGTCTAAAATTACCTTCAGGCTGTGTGTATAAGGTGTATATGTAACATACATGCATTCTGTGCTTATATTTAGGTCCCATCACCATGATATCTCATTATGGTATGCAATTATTCCAAAATACGGAAAAATCCGATATCCAAAATACCTCTGGTCCCAAGCATTTTGGATAAGGGAGACTCAACCTGTAAAACTAGAATATATTATATAGGACATTTTGAATAATCTGTTTAATAATAATCCTAGAATATGATGACTCTGCTTTATTAAAAACTGCTTTTGTATTAAATTTAGCTATTATAATACATAATTGAAAGGTGTGCTAGGTGCGGTTAGTTGATTTTTTTTTGTTTACAGGAAAAAACATGTCTAAAAACTTAGATTGTATCTAGCAACATGTTTTTTTGTACACTCTTCTACTCTATCCTCTGTTATTTACTCACAATACAGTTTCTACAAGGTATGATAGAATAAAAATAATACGGAAACAATCATATATACTGTATGTTATGAAGAATGTTTGAATCTTACTGTATGTATGCAATTAGTTTTATAAACAAGTATGGGATAGAATGCAACTACAGTATGTATTCTGTATACTGCATTCTGTTTTCTTTATATTACAGAAGATTGAGCTGTTCCCAGGTACCTACGAGGAGATAAGAATCAAATGTGAGAGGAAAGGGTTAATGTTAAGTACTGTACATACAACTCCCGAGGACCGCATTTATTCTCTCTCTTGGGAACACGTGATAATGTTGGCATAACAACCTACTGTTGTACACAGAGCCATTATTTTGTAAATGGAAGTTTATATTTACATGCGATTAATTTGGGGATCATTATTCTGCTATTCATGGACATCTGGTGCAAATATTTGACTGAATAATTGTTGTATTACAGCAATTCCACTTAGAAGTTTCTTTCTTCTTTAAATAGTAAGATACAGGTAAGTGTCTTTTAAGCATGAATCTGAGCCACTGTTATCAGATATCTTTTCACAATTCATTTTTTGAATGCAAACAATAATGTCAAAGGGTCACTGCTCTAAGCATGCCATGTGATGGCAGAGGGTGATGTTACAAGGCACATCAAACAATATTTGATTAAAGGGGCAATCACTTACACGGCAAAACCATGGCTTGTAAGTGATTGTCTCTTTAAAAAAAAGTATGAGATCGGCCGACATCTCGCACCTCTGGCGATCTTGGGATTCACAACATCAGGCCCCATGTCTGTCTGTCTCTTTTCATGTCTCTCTTTCTCTCTCTCTCTCTCTTTGTCTTTTCATGTGTCTCTCTCCGGGGGGTAAATTTACTAAGAATCGTATTTTCCAGTTTGAGGTCAAAGTTCAATCACAAATGACATCGAAAGTGTAAATATGCAACTTTTTGAATTGATTACGACTAATTTACTAAGCTGCCGTATTCTGCATTTTCGTTTTTTTCCGATGTCGATGTCATTCGTTTTTCAGCGGTTGACCGAAAGTGACCTCACCGCTGACCACAAAGTTCCCACCATTGGTTACAATGGAGCGCATAGGCGCTACATTGTAACACTGCCGTGTGCCGCCTGTCATACAGTACAGGAGCACACAGCCGATCAGGAGGATGCCACAACGTGGCGTTCCCTGATTGGCTAATGGAACCCACTTAGACATCAGTCAGAGGGGGTTTCTGGCATTCGGGGAAAGGGGTCCCATGTGAAAACATGGGTCCACTTTCAGTTCGTGGTCGGGTGTCCCGTTTTTTTTTTTTTACAAGTACGTGGATTACAAATGGATTATCCGAGGAGCCCTCTATACTGGATTTGGTGAGTAGGATTTTTTCAACAGGTACACCATGGATTCTACTGGAGAAGAGGACCGACCCTCGTGTGAACATAAGGTAAGTATGTGTATATGGTGGTGTGTATGTATGCATTAAAGTTATACTTTCAAGGTGTGTGTGTAATGTCTTTATTGGGGTATTTTTTTAGTAGTAGTACTACAGGTACCAGCGGGCCCGGTTTTCCGCCGCATGCTGGTACTTGTGGTTCTCCAAGTACCAGCTTGCGGGGGAGGCTTGCTGGGACTTGTAGTACTGCTACTAAAAACAATATTCATTACTTTCAACAAAGGCTATCAGCCCCCCATCCGCAGCCCATTGGATGGGGGGGACAGCCTCGGGCTTCACCCCTGGCCCTTGGGTGGCTGGGGGGGACCCCTTGATTGAAGGGGTCCCCACTCCCCCAGGGTACCCCGGCCAGGGGTGACTAGTTGGATATTTGATGCCACGGCCGCAAGGCACTGTATAAAAGTGACCCCCGGCTGTGGCATTATCTGTCCAGCTAGTGGAGCCCGGTGCTGGTTTCAAAAATACGGGGGACCACTACGCTTTTTGTCCCCCGTATTTTTGGAACCAGGACCAGGCGCAGAGCCCGGTGCTGGTTGCTTAAATATGGGGGAACCCCTGTCAATTTTTTTCCCATATTTTTGCAACCAGGGCCGGCTCAAAGAGCCCGAGGCTGGTTTGGTTTAGGAGGGGGGACCCCACGCATTTTTTTTTTTTTTTGAAAAATTATAACATTTCCCACCCCTTCCCACTGAAAAACATGCACGGATCTCATGGATCCGTGCATGCCTATACAAACACGGGATAAAAAAGCAGGTCTGTTTTTTTTTAGCACTTTTTCACGATTTGTATTTTAGCACGGCAGTGTTTGGCTATTGTCGGCAGTGTTTGTGTTTTGCACTTTTTAGTAAATTCACGATTTCTACCAAATTGCAGGCGTATTTGACCGATGGTGTATTGATTCGAGATTTTTTCCTAGGACTTCCAAAATATTACGAATGCCCTCATCACTGCCGTGATTTTTGCTTAGTAAATTACCGAGATGACACTTTGAAGAAAAAACGGCATCTCGGTCAAAATCGGGACCTTAGTAAATATACCCCCATGTCTCTCTTCAAGTCTCTCCCTCTCTCTTTCTCTTTTCATCTCTCTCTGTTTTCATGTCTCTCTTTTCATGTCTTTCTCTTCATGTCTCTCCCTGGGGTATAGTTACTAAAACTCAGAGTTTGACCGATTTGTGTTTTTTTTTTTCAAAGTGGCAACATGGGAATTTCCTAAGCACAAATCTTGACAGTGTTTGGGCTATTCGTAATGGTTTTGACGGCAAAGTTCAAAAATACAAATTAATAGACCATTGGTCAAACGCGGCTGTTATTTCATACAACAAGGGTATTCACTATTCATTCGTATTTGGGTGTTAGTCTCTGAATGCGCAATTGCGGGTGTATTTTTTTGCGAATCATTAAAAAAAAGCAGCAAAAAAATAGACCTGCTTTTTCCAGACGAGTTTGGATAATCATGCACGGATCAGTGAGATCTGTGCATGGTTATCTATGGGAAAGGGTCTTTTTATTGTAAAAATTGAAAAAAAAATTGCGTGAGGTCGCCCCTCCTAAACATAACCAGCCTCGGGCTCTTTGAGCCGGTCCTGATTGTAAAAATACAGGGAAAAAACTGACAGGGGTTCCCCCATATTTAAACAACCAGCACCGGGCTCTGCGCCTGGTCCTGGTGCCAAAAATACTGGGGACAAAAAACGTAGGGGTCCCCCATATTTTTTACACCAGCACCGGGCTCCACTAGTTAGAGAGATAATGCCACAGCTGGGGGACACTTTTATATTGGTCCCTGCGGCCCTGGCATTAAATCCCCAACTAGTCACCCTTGCCCGGGTTACCCTGGAGGAGTGGGGACCCCTTAAATCAAGGGGTCCCCCCCCTCCAGCCACCCAAGGACCAGGGGTGAAGCCCGAGGCTGCCCCCCATCTGTGGGCGGTGGATGGGAGGCTGATAGCCTTTTGTGTAAATAGAATATTGGTTTTTGTAGCAGAACTACAAGTCCCAGCAAGCCTCCCCCGTAAGGTGGTACTTGGAGAACCACAAGTACCAGCATGCAGGGGGAAAACGGGCACGCTGGTACCTGTAGTTCTATTACAAAAAAAATACCCAAATAAAAACAAAACACACACACCTTGAAAGTAAAATTTTATTAAACATACATGCACACTTACTTACATACATACATACTTACCTATGTTGACACGAAGCACTCGGTCCTCTTGTCCAGGAGAATCCCAGGGTACCTGTAAATAAAATTATACTTACAAAGAATCCGGGGAAAATCGGTCCTCTTCTTATAAGTTATAATCCACGGACGAAAAACCTGATCCACGCAATGAAAGGGGTCCCATATTTACACATGGAACCCCTTTCCCCGTCTGGTGGGACCCCCCGTGACTCCTGTCAAAGAAGGTCCCTTCAGCCAATCAGGGAGCGCCATGTCATGGCACTCTCCTGATTGGCTGTGCGCTCCTGAACTGTCACTCTCTCCTGTCACCCTCTCTCCCTGTCATTCACTACCAAGCTACATATTATGATCTTGAGGAGCATATTTTTGCACCTGGACCACCACTCACAAGTTATCTTGTGCATAATTGTGAACATCTTTCTGGGCATTACATTTATGTATGGGCACTTTATTGTGTGTTACTGCTTCCAATGGCAACTAAATAGTGTTTTACTAAATAGATTTTTTTAGGACATTATTGCTATTGTTGTGCACCTTACTGAGTATTATTGGTACTGGTGATTACTGAGCTTTTCTAGGCATTTCCGCTATTGCTGGGCATTACTGGGATCAGGCCCGGCACTACCCACTCAGCAAAGGGATGCAGTGTAGGGAGGCGCTTAGAGATGAGCGCCTGAAATTTTTCGGGTTTTGTGTTTTGGTTTTGGGTTCGGTTCCGCGGCCGTGTTTTGGGTTCGAACGCGTTTTGGCAAAACCTCACCGAATTATTTTTGTCGGATTCGGGTGTGTTTTGGATTCGGGTGTTTTTTTCCAAAAACACTAAAAAACAGCTTAAATCATAGAATTTGGGGGTCATTTTGATCCCAAAGTATTATTAACCTCAAAAACCATAATTTACACTCATTTTCAGTCTATTCTGAATACCTCACACCTCACAATATTATTTTTAGTCCTAAAATTTGCACCGAGGTCGCTGTGTGAGTAAGATAAGCGACCCTAGTGGCCGACACAAACACCGGGCCCATCTAGGAGTGGCACTGCAGTGTCACGCAGGATGTCCCTTCCAAAAAACCCTCCCCAAACAGCACATGACGCAAAGAAAAAAAGAGGCGCAATGAGGTAGCTGTGTGAGTAAGATTAGCGACCCTAGTGGCCGACACAAACACCGGGCCCATCTAGGAGTGGCACTGCAGTGTCACGCAGGATGGCCCTTCCAAAAAACCCTCCCCAAACAGCACATGACGCAAAGAAAAAAAGAGGCGCAATGAGGTAGCTGACTGTGTGAGTAAGATTAGCGACCCTAGTGGCCGACACAAACACCGGGCACATCTAGGAGTGGCACTGCAGTGTCACGCAGGATGTCCCTTCCAAAAAACCCTCCCCAAACAGCACATGACGCAAAGAAAAAAAGAGGCGCAATGAGGTAGCTGTGTGAGTAAGATTAGCGACCCTAGTGGCCGACACAAACACCGGGCACATCTAGGAGTGGCACTGCAGTGTCACGCAGGATGTCCCTTCCAAAAAACCCTCCCCAAACAGCACATGACGCAAAGAAAAAAAGAGGCGCAATGAGGTAGCTGTGTGAGTAAGATTAGCGACCCTAGTGGCCGACACAAACACCGGGCCCATCTAGGAGTGGCACTGCAGTGTCACGCAGGATGTCCCTTCCAAAAAACCCTCCCCAATCAGCACATGATGCAAAGAAAAAGAAAAGAAAAAAGAGGTGCAAGATGGAATTATCCTTGGGCCCTCCCACCCACCCTTATGTTGTATAAACAAAACAGGACATGCACACTTTAACCAACCCATCATTTCAGTGACAGGGTCTGCCACACGACTGTGACTGATATGACGGGTTGGTTTGGACCCCCCCCAAAAAAGAAGCAATTAATCTCTCCTTGCACAAACTGGCTCTACAGAGGCAAGATGTCCACCTCATCTTCACCCTCCGATATATCACCGTGTACATCCCCCTCCTCACAGATTATCAATTCGTCCCCACTGGAATCCACCATCTCAGCTCCCTGTGTACTTTGTGGAGGCAATTGCTGCTGGTCAATGTCTCCGCGGAGGAATTGATTATAATTCATTTTAATGAACATCATCTTCTCCACATTTTCTGGATGTAACCTCGTACGCCGATTGCTGACAAGGTGAGCGGCGGCACTAAACACTCTTTCGGAGTACACACTTGTGGGAGGGCAACTTAGGTAGAATAAAGCCAGTTTGTGCAAGGGCCTCCAAATTGCCTCTTTTTCCTGCCAGTATAAGTACGGACTGTGTGACGTGCCTACTTGGATGCGGTCACTCATATAATCCTCCACCATTCTATCAATGTTGAGAGAATCATATGCAGTGACAGTAGACGACATGTCCGTAATCGTTGTCAGGTCCTTCAGTCCGGACCAGATGTCAGCATCAGCAGTCGCTCCAGACTGCCCTGCATCACCGCCAGCGGATGGGCTCGGAATTCTGAGCCTTTTCCTCGCACCCCCAGTTGCGGGAGAATGTGAAGGAGGAGATGTTGACAGGTCGCGTTCCGCTTGACTTGACAATTTTGTCACCAGCAGGTCTTTCAACCCCAGCAGACCTGTGTCTGCCGGAAAGAGAGATCCAAGGTAGGCTTTAAATCTAGGATCGAGCACGGTGGCCAAAATGTAGTGCTCTGATTTCAACAGATTGACCACCCGTGAATCCTTGTTAAGCGAATTAAGGGCTGCATCCACAAGTCCCACATGCCTAGCGGAATCGCTCCGTGTTAGCTCCTCCTTCAATGCCTCCAGCTTCTTCTGCAAAAGCCTGATGAGGGGAATGACCTGACTCAGGCTGGCAGTGTCTGAACTGACTTCACGTGTGGCAAGTTCAAAGGGCATCAGAACCTTGCACAACGTTGAAATCATTCTCCACTGCACTTGAGACAGGTGCATTCCACCTACTATATCGTGCTCAATTGTATAGGCTTGAATGGCCTTTTGCTGCTCCTCCAACCTCTGAAGCATATAGAGGGTTGAATTCCACCTCGTTACCACTTCTTGCTTCAGATGATGGCAGGGCAGGTTCAGTAGTTTTTGGTGGTGCTCCAGTTTTCTGTACGTGGTGCCTGTACGCCGAAAGTGTCCCGCAATTCTTCTGGCCACCGACAGCATCTCTTGCACGCCCCTGTCGTTTTTTAAAAAATTCTGCACCACCAAATTCAAGGTATGTGCAAAACATGGGACGTGCTGGAATTGGCCCAGATTTAATGCACACACAATATTGCTGGCGTTGTCCGATGCCACAAATCCACAGGAGAGTCCAATTGGGGTAAGCCATTCCGCGATGATCTTCCTCAGTTGCCGTAAGAGGTTTTCAGCTGTGTGCGTATTCTGGAAAGCGGTGATACAAAGCGTAGCCTGCCTAGGAAAGAGTTGGCGTTTGCGAGATGCTGCTACTGGTGCCGCCGCTGCTGTTCTTGCGGCGGGAGTCCATACATCTACCCAGTGGGCTGTCACAGTCATATAGTCCTGACCCTGCCCTGCTCCACTTGTCCACATGTCCGTGGTTAAGTGGACATTGGGTACAGCTGCATTTTTTAGGACACTGGTGACTCTTTTTCTGAGGTCTGTGTACATTTTCGGTATCGCCTGCCTAGAGAAATGGAACCTAGATGGTATTTGGTACCGGGGACACAGTACCTCCAACAAGTCTCTAGTTGGCTCTGCAGTAATGATGGATACCGGAACCACGTTTCTCACCACCCAGGATGCCAAGGCCTCAGTTATCCGCTTTGCAGTAGGATGACTGCTGTGATATTTCATCTTCCTCGCAAAGGACTGTTGAACAGTCAATTGCTTACTGGAAGTAGTACAAGTGGGCTTACGACTTCCCCTCTGGGATGACCATCGACTCCCAGCGGCAACAACAGCAGCGCCAGCAGCAGTAGGCGTTACACGCAAGGATGCATCGGAGGAATCCCAGGCAGGAGAGGACTCGTCAGACTTGCCAGTGACATGGCCTGCAGGACTATTGGCATTCCTGGGGAAGGAGGAAATTGACACTGAGGGAGTTGGTGGGGTGGTTTGCGTGAGCTTGGTTACAAGAGGAAGGGATTTACTGGTCAGTGGACTGCTTCCGCTGTCACCCAAAGTTTTTGAACTTGTCACTGACTTATTATGAATGCGCTGCAGGTGACGTATAAGGGAGGATGTTCCGAGGTGGTTAACGTCCTTACCCCTACTTATTACAGCTTGACAAAGGGAACACACGGCTTGACACCTGTTGTCCGCATTTCTGGTGAAATACCTCCACACCGAAGAGCTGATTTTTTTGGTATTTTCACCTGGCATGTCAACGGCCATATTCCTCCCACGGACAACAGGTGTCTCCCCGGGTGCCTGACTTAAACAAACCACCTCACCATCAGAATCCTCCTGGTCAATTTCCTCCCCAGCGCCAGCAACACCCATATCCTCCTCATCCTGGTGTACTTCAACACTGACATCTTCAATCTGACTATCAGGAACTGGACTGCGGGTGCTCCTTCCAGCACTTGCAGGGGGCGTGCAAATGGTGGAAGGCGCATGCTCTTCACGTCCAGTGTTGGGAAGGTCAGGCATCGCAACCGACACAATTGGACTCTCCTTGTGGATTTGGGATTTCAAAGAACGCACAGTTCTTTGCGGTGCTTTTGCCAGCTTGAGTCTTTTCAGTTTTCTAGCGAGAGGCTGAGTGCTTCCATCCTCATGTGAAGCTGAACCACTAGCCATGAACATAGGCCAGGGCCTCAGCCGTTCCTTGCCACTCCGTGTGGTAAATGGCATATTGGCAAGTTTACGCTTCTCCTCCGACAATTTTATTTTAGGTTTTGGAGTCCTTTTTTTTCTGATATTTGGTGTTTTGGATTTGACATGCTCTGTACTATGACATTGGGCATCGGCCTTGGCAGACGACGTTGCTGGCATTTCATCGTCTCGGCCATGACTAGTGGCAGCAGCTTCAGCACGAGGTGGAAGTGGATCTTGATCTTTCCCTAATTTTGGAACCTCAACTTTTTTGTTCTCCATATTTTATAGGCAGAACTAAAAGGCACCTCAGGTAAACAATGGAGATGGATGGATTGGATACTAGTATACAATTATGGACGGACTGCCACGGTTAGGTGGTATAAAAAAACCACGGTTAGGTGGTATATAATACAATTATGGATGGACGGACTGCCTGCCGAGTGCCGACACAGAGGTAGCCACAGCCGTGAACTACCGCACTGTACACTGGTTGATAAAGAGATAGTAGTATACTCGTAACAACTAGTATGACGACGGTATAAAGAATGAAAAAAAAACCACGGTTAGGTGGTATATATTATAATACAATTATGGTTGGACGGACTGCCTGCCGAGTGCCGACACAGAGGTAGCCACAGCCGTGAACTACCGCACTGTACACTGGTTGATAAAGAGATAGTAGTATACTCGTAACAACTAGTATGACGACGGTATAAAGAATGAAAAAAAAACCACGGTTAGGTGGTATATATTATAATACAATTATGGATGGACGGACTGCCTGCCGAGTGCCGACACAGAGGTAGCCACAGCCGTGAACTACCGCACTGTACACTGGTTGATAAAGAGATAGTAGTATACTCGTAACAACTAGTATGACGACGGTATAAAGAATGAAAAAAAAAACACGGTTAGGTGGTATATATTATAATACAATTATGGTTGGACGGACTGCCTGCCGAGTGCCGACACAGAGGTAGCCACAGCCGTGAACTACCGCACTGTACACTGGTTGATAAAGAGATAGTAGTATACTCGTAACAACTAGTATGACGACGGTATAAAGAATGAAAAAAAAACCACGGTTAGGTGGTATATAATACAATTATGGTTGGACGGACTGCCTGCCGAGTGCCGACACAGAGGTAGCCACAGCCGTGAACTACCGCACTGTACACTGGTTGATAAAGAGATAGTAGTATACTCGTAACAACTAGTATGACGACGGTATAAAGAATGAAAAAAAAACCACGGTTAGGTGGTATATATTATAATACAATTATGGTTGGACGGACTGCCTGCCGAGTGCCGACACAGAGGTAGCCACAGCCGTGAACTACCGCACTGTACACTGGTTGATAAAGAGATAGTAGTATACTCGTAACAACTAGTATGACGACGGTATAAAGAATGAAAAAAAAACCACGGTTAGGTGGTATATATTATAATACAATTATGGATGGACGGACTGCCTGCCGAGTGCCGACACAGAGGTAGCCACAGCCGTGAACTACCGCACTGTACACTGGTTGATAAAGAGATAGTAGTATACTCGTAACAACTAGTATGACGACGGTATAAAGAATGAAAAAAAAACCACGGTTAGGTGGTATATAATACAATTATGGTTGGACGGACTGCCTGCCGAGTGCCGACACAGAGGTAGCCACAGCCGTGAACTACCGCACTGTACACTGGTTGATAAAGAGATAGTAGTATACTCGTAACAACTAGTATGACGACGGTATAAAGAATGAAAAAAAAACCACGGTTAGGTGGTATATATTATAATACAATTATGGATGGACGGACTGCCTGCCGAGTGCCGACACAGAGGTAGCCACAGCCGTGAACTACCGCACTGTACTGTGTCTGCTGCTAATATAGACTGGTTGATAAAGAGATAGTATACAATACTACTAATATACTGGTGGTCAGGCACTGGTCACCACTAGTCACACTGGCAGTGGCACTCCTGCAGCAAAAGTGTGCACTGTTTAATTTTAATATAATATTATTTATCATGTACTCCTGGCTCCTGCTATAACAACCTGCAGTGCTCCCCAGTCTCCCCCACAATTATAAGCTTTATATACAATACATTGATGTGCAGCACACTGGGCTGAGCAGTGCACACAGACTGAGTCACTGTGTGACTGTGTATCGTTTTTTTCAGGCAGAGAACGGATATATTAAATAAAACAAACAACTGCACTGTCTCTGGTGGTCACTGGTCACTGTGGTCGTCAGTCACTAAACTCTGTCTGCACTCTCTTCTAATCTACAGTATCACAGCAATCTCTCTCTCTCTCTCTCTCTCTTCTAAATCTAATCTAAATGGAGAGGACGCCAGCCACGTCCTCTCCCTATCAATCTCAATGCACGTGTGAAAATGGCGGCGACGCGCGGCTCCTTATATAGAATCCGAGCCTCGCGAGAATCCGACAGCGTCATGATGACGTTCGGGCGCGCTCGGGTTAACCGAGCAAGGCGGGAAGATCCGAGTCGCTCGGACCCGTGAAAAAAAAAGTGAAGTTCGTGCGGGTTCGGATTCAAAGAAACCGAACCCGCTCATCTCTAGAGGCGCTGTGCTTGATAGGCGCTCTCCCTGCTCTGCATCCTTGTGCTGATGTCCCTGCTGCTGCTGCCGGCTGCCGCTGCGCTTGTCACACTACAGACACAGGCAGCGGTGCCAGCAGCTTGAAGAGTCCGCACCCCCTCTCCCTTCAGCAGTGTTGTGGATGGGAAAAGGGGGCAGGGCTAAATGACCTGAGGGGGCGAAGCTACAGAGGACCAGGCTGCTTTGTGTGAAGAGGGAGTGGATGCTGCTCCTGATGACCTGACAGACTTAGGTGAGTGGAGGGAAAGAGAGAGTGAGTGAGAGAGAGTAAGTGTGTGTGTGTGTGGGGGGGTGAGGGTGAGGAATTATGGATCTACTATTGGATGTATTATGTATAACTATTACTAGGGGCACTATATTTCTAAGTGGCGCTACTACTGGGGACACTGTGTATAAGCAGCACAACTACATACCCTCCAACATTTTACACATAAAAATTGGTACAAATTTGAAAAAGGGGAGTGGTCACGTGTAAAGGGGGCGTGGTCACCCCACCTTTTCCTATACTTTCAGTGGAAGTTTGGAGAGCCAAAAACTGGTACAGACCATAAAAAAAAGGTACTGTACCTGCTAAAAAGGTACAGTTGGAGGGTATGCAACTACTGGGAGCACTGTGTATAAGTGGCACTACTCCTGGGGGCACTTTGTGTGTAAGCAATGCTATTACTGGAGGCACTACTACTGGGAGCGCTCCTACTGGGGGCACTATGCGTGTCAGCGGTGCTACTGCTGGGGACACTATGCGTGTCAGTGGCGCTACTATTAGAGGCACTATGTGTGTCAGTGGCGCTCCTACTGGGGGCACTATGCATGTCAGCAGCGCTCCTACTGGGGGCACTATGCATGTAATCGGCGCTATTACTGGGAGCACTATGCGTATTAGCGGCGCTGCTACTGTGGGCACTATGCGTGTAATCAGCGCTACTACTGCGGGCACTATGCGTATAAGCGGCACTGCTACTGGGAGAGCTATGCGTGTAATCGGCGCTACTACTGGGGGCACTATGCGTGTCATCGGTGCTAGAACTGGGGGCACTATGCGTATCATCGGCGCTACTACTGGGGGCACTATGCGTATGAGCGGTGCTACTACTGGGGGCACTATGCGTGTAATCGGCGCTACTACTGGGGGCACTATGCGTATAAGCGGTGCTACTACTGGGGACACTATGCGTGTCATCGGCGCTAGTACTGGGGTCACTATGCATATAAGCGGCGCTGCTACTGGGGGAATTATGCGTGTAATCAGTGCTACTACTGGAGGTACTATGTGTGTAATCGGTGCTACTACTGGGGGCACTATGCGTATAAGCGGCGCTACTGCGTGCGGTGTAATGTGAATAGGATTGTGCTACTGTGTGGAGTAATTTGAAATGGGGTAATATTGTGTGGCCACGCCCCATTCTTGTGAGACCACATACCTTTTTTTCGCTGCGTCCTGTCCCTCTGTAAAGTATGGGAGGGCACAAATTTATAATTTGCATGGGGGCCCAAACACCCTAGCACCGGCCCTGACTGGGATTTATCATTTTATCATTTATGAGAAATTATCATTGGTATGTTATATCTTGGTCACTGGTATATGACAAGTTAATGGAAATGAAAGCACATTAGATCTTGCTGGTCATTTTCCCTAGTATATTAGATTTTGTTTACAGCATGCAAAATTGTACTTTTGGGAATTTTCTTGTTTTTGATAAAAGTCTCAACGGAAATTGCCCTGCCACATATGGTATGCTCTGTGGTATAGTTAAGATATGCAGAAATGTGGTTTCATTCTTTGTCAAACCTATCCTATCTGATCAGCCAAATGTGTATCTTTAATATTTTCTTTTGTTCTTCATATGTAGCTAGACCCATTTATTTCAGGTAACTAAAGCTTGCTGTATACTGCATGACAATCTTGCAAACCAGCCAACAAAATGACTGATTTGAATGATTATACTTCAATGTATTAACCTGAACAATAATACTTCCCAGCCTAAAAAAATGGCCGAAAAATGGTCTGGTCTGGATTGATTGGTTTGGTTATCAAACCTGCTCTTTCTAGCCGACCATCCTTCAGCCAACTTAAGGTTGTAAATGGATATGGGATGTAGTCAGAATGTCAAAATTCATATTGTTGGCACAACAATGTCAACAGGTATCATGTCAATATGTTGGAAATGGTGAGATTTTACATGTCCTCATACGCAGAATTTTGAAATGTCGAAATTCTACACAGACCAGCAGTGAACGGTTAGGGTTAGGCTGCAGCAGGGGAGGTTAGGGTTTTGCACTAGGGGAAGGGTAAGGATTAGATTACAAGAGGGGATGTTAGAGTTAGGTACCAGGGTCAGGGTTAGTGGTGAGCCATAAACAGGGCCGCCATCAATTGGGTGCCCTGTGTACACTTGTCCTGGGCCCGGCCACTCTAACAGAGAGTGGAGGGCCCATGCTGCTCATACATCCCGCCGTCGCTATTCCCGGTGGCGGATACCAGCGGTGGGACTGACTGCGGCTGCCAAAGATGTCACCGGCGGGCTGCTCCCGTCCGCCCGCAGCCACAGATCTGCGCCGCCCGCCACTGATTATAATAGGCAAGCTGCAGCTTGCTATTTGTTAAAGTTGGAGCCGGATGCGGCGCAGCATGACGTTATGACGTCTTGCCGCGCCAGTCAGTGAAGAGAAGAGGAGCCGCCGCTCAGGATAGGAGCAGCAGACACAGACAGAGTAGGAGAGAGGACGCTCAGGAGGACGGATTTGTAAGTTTGTAATGTATGTGTTTGTGACTTTGTGTGTTTGTTGTGAGTCTGAGACGGGGGCCCAGGGCTGGCTGTCATACAAAGGAAAGGACTGGAGGAGGACACACAGGGCCTCTATGACGCACTGGCATACATACTCTATACTCAAACTCCTCCACTGATGTCTGATCACAATTTTATAAACATTGCTTTCACTTTATAGAAGGTCAAAGGTGCACAACTCACCATAATACGGTGTCAGGGGCATTACTGTGTGGGGCATAATATGGTGACGGGCATTAGTGTGGGGACTTAATATGGTGCAAGGGGTCAGGGGTGTATCTAGGGGTCCAAGCACCCCTGGCAAAGTCAAGGGCAGCCCCCCCCCCCCCCCCCCACACACACACACACACACATACTCATATTTGAAATAAGGGAGGCGTGTCAAAAAAGGAATGTGGCCTTGTGGGGAAGGGGCGTGGCCACACAATAGTACTTCCAATTCAAATGATGCCACACAGTATCACATTGCGGCACACAGTAGTGTCTCTGTCTTATTCACGTTACCCCACACAGTCATACCACTATAGAAAACACAGTCTATTAAGGGCATATGGGGAATGCAAATAGAAAATGGAAATGTGGACCAGTGCTAATAAATATATTCCTAATTTTATATGGGGAATGCGGTCAAACCACATTTGCCATTAGTATATATGATTCTGTCCATATGCACACACATATACACTTACAGTCACACACAAAACACATACATATGATATACAGTACAGTCACACATGCAGTATATACAAATACAGTCACATACATACTGTACATAGTTACACACTTATTCACATACATAGTCACACACTAAAACACACATAAATACAGTAGATACTTATACACACACAAACATACATACATAGTCACACACATACATAAATTCAGTCACAGATACACATACCGACAGATTATATAGTGACCCCCCACCCCCCACATTACAGACAGGGTAAGGTGACTGCATGTACTTTAGTAGCTCATTGTCCTCTCTCCCTCTCCTCTATGCTGCTGGCCTGCCTGGCAGTGAGTACCGTTCTTCCACGCCATCCACGGCCCTATATATATTAGAGAGAAGCGGGTTCGGATCCCTGAGATCCGAACCCTACCGAACCTCCCTACCCGAGTCTGGATTCGAGTCAGGCTCGGGTTTACTCGCCTGACTCGGAAACCAGAACGAGGCAAAACGTCATCATCCCGCTGTTGAATTCTCGCGGGATTTGGATTCCATATAAGGAGCCGCGCGTCCCCGCCATTTTCACTCCGGCATTGGAGAGTGTACAGAGAGAATGTGTCTCCGTTCTCTCAGTGTCCTCAGTGTTTGTGTCTTGTGCTGCATCTGTCCAGTCACAGTGGTTGTGTTCTCTTGCTGCCATATTTCCAGTGCTGCTGTATAGGATGCTGTGTTGTGCTGCATCAGTTCAGTGGTGGTGTACTGTGCTGCATCAGTCCAGTCACAGTGGTGGTGTCCTCTGCTGCCAAATGTCCAGTGCTGCTGTATAGGGTGCTGTATTAGTGTTAGTCCATTGGTAGTGTTCTGTGCATCAGCCATCAGTCATTCCAGTGACCAGTCACAGTGGTATCCTCTGCTGTCATATGTCAAGTGCTGCTGTATAATAATAACAAGTCCCTTACAGTGTTGCTGTGTTGTCCTGCATCAGGCCAGTGGTAGTGTCCTGTGCATCAGCCATCAGTCATTCCAGTGACCAGTCACAGTGGTATCCTCTGCTGCCATATATCCAGTGCTCCTGTGCCACGTACTGTGTTATATAACTCCAGAAAAATAATGAAAAACAAAAATTTGGAGGATAAAATAGGGAAAGATCAAGAACCACTTTCTCCTAGTGCTGAAGCTGCTGCCACTAGCCATGACATAGACGATGAAATGCCATCAACGTCATCTGCCAAGGCCGATGCCCAATGTGATAGTAGAGGGCATGTAAAATCCAAAAAGCCAAAGTTTAGTAAAAAGACCCCAAAAAATAAATTGAAATGGTCTGAGGAGAAACGTAAACTTGCCAATATGCCATTTTACGGCACGGAGTGGCAAGGAACGGCCAAGGCCCTGGTCTATGTTCATGACTAGTGGTTTAGCTTCACATGATGATGGAAGCCCTCATCCTCCCACTAGAAAAATTAAAAGAGTTAAGCTGGATAAAGCACAGAAAAGAACTGTGCGTTCTGAGATGGTATCACAAATTCCCAAGGAGAGTCCAAGTGTGTTGGCGGTTGCGATGTCTGACCTTCCCAACACTGGATGGGAAGAGGTGGCTCCCTCCACCATTTGAACGCCAACTGCAAGTGCTGGAAGGAGCACCCACAGTCCAGTTTCTGATATTCAAATTGAAGATGTCACTGTTGAAGTACACCAGAATGAGGATATGGGTGTTGCTGGCGCTGAGGAGGAAGTTGATGATGAGGATTCTGATGGTGATGTGGTTTGTTTAAATGAGGCACCGGGGGAGACACCTGTTGTCCATGGGATGAAGAAGCCCATTGTGATGCCTGGGCAAAATACAAAAAAAGCCACCTCTTTGGTGTGGAATTATTTCTCCGCAATCTAAACAACAGGTGTCAAGCCGTGTGTTGCCTCTGTCAATCTGTAATTAGTAGGGGTAAGGATGTTAACCACCTAGGAACTTCCTTCCTTATACGTCACCTGCAGCGCATTCATCAGAAGTCAGTTCAAGTTGTGAAACTTTGGATAAGAGTGTAAGCAGTCCACTGACACCTTAATCCCTTCTTCCTGTTGTATCCAAGCTCCTGCAAGCTCAGCCAAGAATGTCAGTAGTCCTGCAGGCCATGTCCCTGGCAAGACTGACGAGTCCTCTTCTAAATGTGATTCCTCGGGAGGATCCTTGAGTGGTACACCTACTGCTGCTGTTGCTGCTGCCGCTGCTGTTGTTGCTGCTGGGAGGAGGGGAAGTTGGAAGACCACTTGTACTACTTCATCTAAGCAATTGACTGTCCAACAGTCTTTTGTGAGGAAGATGAAATATCACAGCAGTCATCCTGTTGCAAAGCAGATAACTGAGGCCTTGACACTTATCTTGGTGTTAGACGTGAGTCCAGTATCCGTCATTAGTGCAGTGGGATTTAGACAATTGATGGAGGTATTGTGTCCCCGGTACCAAATCCCATCTAGGTTCCACTTCACTAGGCAGGCGATACAGAGAATGTACAGAGGCGTCAGAAAAAGTGTCGCCAGTGTCCTAAAAAATGCAGTTGTATCCAGTGTCCACTTAACCACGGACATGTGGACAAGTGGAACAGCACAGACTAAGGATTATATGACTGTGGCAGCCCACTGGGTAGATGTATTGCCTCCCGCTGCAAGAACAGCAGCGGCGGCACCAGTAGCAGCATCTCGCAAATCCAAACTCGTTTCTAGGCAGGCTCTGCTGTGTATCACTGCTTTCCATAAGAGGCACACCGCTGATAACCTCTTACGGAAACTGAGGGACATCATCGCACAATGGCTTACCCCACTTAGGCTCTCCTGGGGATTTGTGATATCGGACAACGCCACCAATATTGTGCGTGCATTACAACTGGGGCAAATTCCAGCACATCCCAGGTTATGCACATACAATTAATTTGGTGGTGCAGATTTTTTTTTTAAATGACAGGGGTGTAAAGGAGATGCTGTCGGTGGCCTGAAAAATTGCGGGCCACTTTCGACATTCTGCCAATGCGTGCCGAAGACTGGAGCACCAGCAAACACTCCTGAACCTTCCCTGCCATCAACTGAAGCAAGAGGTGGTAACGAGGTGGACTTCAACACTCTATATGCTTCAGAGGATGGAGGAGCAGCAAAAGGCCATTAAAGCCTATACATCCACCTACGATATAGGCAAAGGAGGGGGAATGCACCCGACTCAAGCGCAGTGGAGAATGACTTCGGTCTTGTGCAAGGTTCTCCAACCCTTTGAACTTGCCACACGTGAAGTTAGTTCAGACACTGCCAGCTGGAGTCAGGTCATTCCCCTCATCAGGCTTTTGCAGAAGCAGCTGGAGAAATTGAAGGAGGAGCTAAGACGGAGCGATTCCGCAAAGTATGTGGTACTTGTGGATGGAGCCCTTCATTCTCTTTGCCAGGATTCAAGGGTGGTCAATCTGTTGAAATCAGAGCACTACATTTTGGCCACCGTGCTCGAGCCTAGGTTTAAAGCCTATGTTGTATCTCTCTTTCCAGCAGACACAAGTGTGCAGAGGTGCAAAGACCT
Organism: Pseudophryne corroboree; assembly: GCF_028390025.1. NCBI lineage: Eukaryota > Metazoa > Chordata > Amphibia > Anura > Myobatrachidae > Pseudophryne > Pseudophryne corroboree. The sequence continues at coordinate 184,514,404 of NC_086452.1, read as the reverse complement.
GCTGGTTAGTAAATTGTCAACTCAAGCGGAATGTGACCCGTCAACAGCTCCTCCTTCAATTTCTCCCACCAACGGGACTGCACGGGAAAAAGATAAGATTTCCTAGCCCACCCACTGGCGGTGAAGCGGGGCAGGCAGGAGCGAAAGTTGACATCTGGTCTGAACTGAAGGACCTGCCAACGATTACTGACATGTCTACTGTCACTGCCTATGATTCTGTCACCATTGAAAGAATGGCGGAGGAATATATGAGTGACAGCATCCAAGTAGGCATGTCAGACATGGCAATAAAAAGAGGCATTTGGATGCCCTTGCACAAACTGGCTTTATTTTACCCAAGTTGCTCCTCCTCCAGTGTGTACTCCGAAGGAGTGGTTAGTGCAGCCGGTAAGCTAGTCAGCGATCGGCGTA